>NC_084734.1:28308504-28608504 GCF_033978785.1 Entelurus aequoreus
AATGAGCCAGCTTGTACCTAAGTTACGGTCAGAGCGAAAAAAGACATGTCTTGCACTGCATTCTAGTCCGTCACTCTAACGTTCGTCATCCACGAATCTTTCATCCTCGCTCAAATTAATGGGGTAATCGTCGCTTTCTCGGTCCGAATCGCTCTAGCTGCATTGAAAACAATAGGAAAATGTGAGGAGCCTTTCAATTGACTACGTCACGCTACTTCCGCTAGGGGCAAGGCTTCTTTTTTTTTTTATCAGCGACCAAAAGTTGCGATCTTTATCGTCGTTGTTCTCTACTAAATCCTTTCAGCAAAAATATGGCAATATCGCGAAATGATCAAGTATGGCACATAGAATGGATCTGCTATCCCTGTTTAAATAAAAAAAAATATTCTCAGTAGGCCTTTAAGAATTGGTGTAATGTGCTCACATTTTTTGGTCTTTGTTAGAACTCTAGCAGCAGCGTTCTGAACAAGCTGTACCTGCCTGACAGTTTTTTTGGGAAGACCTGCAAGGAGACCATTACAATAGTCTAGCCTACTGGTAATAAAGGCATGTACAAGTTTTTCTAAGTTTTGAGCTGACATGAGCCCTCTAAGTCTTGTTACATAAAGACAAATTAACGCGTGAGCTGAGTGCTTTTCAAAGCTGCGTCAATGTAAAGCCTGTGGAATTAAAAATAGAAGATGTTTAAAGATTTATGCCTTTTTTCTTTTTGCCTTCAAACATGTCAGCACAGTTTGGCCTGAAATCAGCACAGTGGAGGATTATGTAAGGCTGGAAGTCATTAAAAATACAATCATAACAAACACTCCTCCAAATTCACTCATTTCCTTTGCAGGAAACAGCATACTTCACATCTATACATTGAATATAAATGTTATGAGAATATTGTTTTTGTAAATCAACATCAACGTTTACACTGCACACTAAATCTGATTTTTTTTGCCCTCAAGTGACAGCCCAATTTGTTGTTGTTGTTTTTAAGTCTAGTCTAAATGCTCCAAAGTGGTTCAAGACTATGTTCACACTGCAGGCCAAAGTGTCCAAAATTGGATTTTTTTTAAAAATCAGATTTTTTCCAGCTGACTGTTTACATTGCAAGTAAAATGTGATCTTAATCAGACTCCAGTGTAAACACGCACGGACCCCAAGGTGGCCACATTGGGGCCCCAATGTGGCCTGGACATCAATTGCATGCGCACTTCGATAAAGTGAAAACAAAGGAAGTTGACTGGATGCCGCAAATAAACAAGGAAGTTGCTGCTACTACTACTACTACAAAATAAAACAAAAGTCACCACACCTTAAAAATTTGTTGGTTTTTTTTACATAAAAATACATGAAAGTAATATAATGAATATAAAGTACAGGCCAAAAGTTTGGACACACCTTCTCATTCAATGCGTTTTCTTTATTTTCATGACTATTTACATTGTAGATTGTCACTGAAGGCATCAAAACTATGAATGTATTAATATAACATGTGGAGTTATGTACTTAATAAAAAAAGGTGAAATAACTGAAAGCATGTTAGTTTCTAGTTTCTTCAAAATAGCCACCCTTTGCTCTGATTACTGCTTTGCACACTCTTGGCATTCTCTCGATGAGCTTCAAGAGGTAGTCACCTGAAATGGTTTTCACTTCACAGGTGTCATAGTTTTGATGCCTTCAGTGACAATCTACAATGTAAATAGTCATGAAAATAAAGAAAACGCATTGAAATGAGAAGGTGTGTCCAAACATTTGACCTGTACTGTATGTACATACACACACACACATATACACACACATATATACACACACATATATATATATATATATATATATATATATATATATATATATATATATATATATATATATATATATATATATATATAATATATATATATATATATATATATATATATATATATATATATATATATGAAAAGGTTGGTGACCACTGGCCTACTGTATATGTAGAGATAATCTGCAACCACATTGCTTTGACTATTAAAATAATAATAATAATAATAAAATAAAAAAATAAGTTTTGCAACCTTTATGTGGCTGCCTAGGGAGTGCTAACATTGCAAAGTGTTGTGAGCATTATATCCCGCCCTCTTACAGCTTTTAGTAGGTAATGTATGTGTCACATATCGGGCGTGGTTTGCACACATTAGCTTTGTGCTCTGTCAGTGATAGTAGCTAACGTTAGCTATCATTGAATGTATATTCTATTATAACAACAACAACATGCAATTTGTTAGTTGTTCTCTGGGACTGTGTTTGTGTGGACGTGAACACCAGACAAATTCCTCTGACCGAGGCGCAATTTTTATTCAATACCTTTAGTAATTGTGAAAAATATGGACGATTTTTGTGGTGGAAGGTCCGAATCTTAAAGGCCTACTGAAATGAATTTTTTTTTATTTAAACAGGAATAGCAGATCCATTCTATGTGTCATACTTGATCATTTCGCGATATTGCCATATTTTTGCTGAAAGGATTTAGTAGAGAAAATCGACGATAAAGTTCGCAACTTTTGCTCGCTGATAAAAAAAGCCTTGCCTGTACTGGAAGTAGCGTGACGTTACAGGAGCTAGTATTCCTCACAATTCCCCGTTGTTTACAATGGAGCGAGAGATTCGGAGCGACAAAGCGACGATTACCCCATTAATTTGAGCGAGGATGAAAGATTCGTAAATGAGGAACGTTACAGTGAAGGACTAGAGAGGCAGTGATGGACGTATCTTTTTTCGCTCTGACCGTAACTTAGGTACAAGCTGGCTCATTGGATTCCACACTCTCTCCTTTTTCTATTGTGGATCACGGATTTGTATTTTAAACCACCTCGGATACTATATCCTCTTGAAAATGAGAGTCGAGAACGTGAAATGGACATTCACAGTGACTTTTATCTCCACGACAATACATCTGTGACACACTTAGCTACTGAGCTAACGTGATAGCGTCGTTCTCAAATGAAGATAGAAACAAAATAAATAAATCCCTGACTGGAAGGATAGACAGAAGATCAACAATACTATTAAACCATGTACATGTAACTACACGGTTAAAAATTCTCAGCCTGGTAAGGTTTAACAGTGCTGTTGCTATCGACGCTAAGGCTAATTTAGCAACATAGCAACCGGACCTCACAGAACTATGATAAAAACATTAGCGCTCCACCTGCGCCAGCCAGCCCTCATCTTCCCATCAACAGCCGCGCTCACCTGCGTTCCAGCGATCAACGGCGCGACGAAGGACTTCATCCGTGGGTTTGGCGGCAAGCATCGGCTAGGCGTAGTAAGTAGTCCTTGTTGTGTTGCTGTAAGTATTGTACTTAGCCGCTAATACACCTATCGATCCCACCTACAACGTTCTTCTTTGCAGCCTCCATTGTTCATTAAACAAATTGCAAAAGATTCACCAACACAGATGTCCAGAATACTGTGGAATTTTGTCGAAGAAAACAAGAGGTTTTTGTATCGGGTCGATGGGGTCCAACCACTTCCGTGGATTTTGTGACGTCACGCGCATAAATCATATCCAAAGGAGTTTTTCAACCGGAAGTGTGGCGGGAATTTTAAAAATTGCACTTTATAAGTTAACCCGGCCGTATTGGCATGTGTTGCAATGTTAAGATTTCATCATTGATATATAAACTATCAGACTGCGTGGTCGGTAGTAGTGGGTTTCAGTAGGCCTTTAAACAGCAACAAAAGTGAATTTAGTACAAAAGTTGTATTTACCCATAATCAAATAGTACAAGGTTGGATTGAATTGCCATGCAAACAGACGACGTCCTCCGGAGACGTTGGATGAGTCGAGAATCATGCGAATCATACATAGACTTGGTCTACTTGGCCATTTATGTGTTTCCCTCGTGTGTCAAGGTCCAGTTCTTTTGGACCTGTTTGTTCTGCAACATCCTTGAATCCTTTAGTCATAATAAACAATCAAAACATTTTGTACAATGGTCAGGCCGACCATATATTCAACTCTAACCCACATATGCTCCTTCAATGGCACAGAATAGAAAAAAAAGAGAAACGAGCAGACATTCTTAATGCTTTTCGACCTCGCTCTCTTTTCGGACTTTGACAGACACCAAATATGGTACAAAAGGTCAGAAATGCCATCACGATTTCTTTAACATATGTATGTTGTTATGTATGTTGTGTTAATATGTATTTAGCGTTGTATAGAATACATTTTATATTCTGTTTATGCCACAAAATACTCATTGATAATAATACTATTTTTTAACTGTATCTATCTAGTAATGTGTATATAATAGTGTATTTGATGTATTGTTATATTTCCACTATGCAAGCTTCTCTCTGTTACCAGGTCATCTTCAGAAAGATAGCCGACGTGAAGAGGGAACAGGAGCGCCAGAGGACCGAGGTGGCGCTCTCCATCCCGGACGACCACCCGGTGCGGAAGCTCTTCCAGAGGTTCCGGCATCAGAGGGACGGCCTAACGCCAGAGGAGTCTCCATCATACCTGGATCACAACACTGTGCAGGAGGAGTTGCCTCACGCCAACACCACCGCCGGCCAAGCTCCGCCTGTTGCCGCCCAGCAGACGGGCGCTGGAGGTTTTCGGGGAACGGTGGTCGCCTCTACTGAGAAGTCAGAGCAAAACTGCACAACAGATGCTCAGTTGAGGCCTTCAGTGGAAAAGACGCAGAGTCAGGGAGTCAACAGCCTGGCGCAGGGTCGGAGTGTGGGCGCAGAGGGGGCTGGGGGCCTCGCCGCCCGCAAAGGAGGGCCCAGAGGGTGGGCCAAGTTTAAAAACGCTACCTCAACTGCACCGGCACCGCCTCCTCAAGCAGAGCAGGAGAAGCCACCTGAGAAACCGGAGGCTTGGACCAAAGGATCTCAGTCCTCGGAACCAATAGCGGCCACCAACCAGAACCAGAACCTGGAGGACGGCGCCAACGCAGAAGAAGCCACTGCCCTGCATAAAACGGACTCGTGCGACAGCGGCATCACAAAGAGCGACCTGCGCATCGACCGGGCGGGCGATTCCAGGAGCTCGTTCGAGCGCAGCCCTATGGAGCGCAGCCCCATGGAGAGGAACCCGTTCGGGGCCCCCGTGTCCGAGCGGGACCTCCTGCAGGTCACGCTGTACGAGGCCAAGGTGGAGCTGAAGGGGGACATCCAGCTTCTGAGTGGCCGGCTGTCCATGCTGGAGGCTCAGGTGGGCGAGATCCTCAGGCTTCTGTCCATCAGGAGAAGACTCTCGCTTCCGCCCACGTCCTCCCCAAGACCGAGGGTCAAAGGCCAAGACTCTGTTATCGCCTCTGTTCGAACCAAAAAAGATGATGGACCCTTTTGAGGGGACTCCGTAGACCATTCTTCTCGGGTTCTCAAGCTTTTTACACTAAATACCACCTCAGACATTTAGTTTTGCAAGTAGCACCACGGCTTAGCTCGAACTACGGTCTTGCTGTGGTACCACACTTTGAGGATAGATGTTCTCGGACTTAAAAAAAAAGAAAATCTCCGGTTCGCCTAAGCTAGCTGGCTTACCAAAGTTGCATGGAAAAACAACTTTAATCCAATTTATGAATATAAAAAGGTGGGCCTAAATGGTCGACAAGGCACAATAGTGGACCTAGGTAGCACTACAGGTCTAACCAAGGTCCATCAAGCCCAAGCTGGATCTCAGTCCTCACTGCACCACATGGCCCCAATACAAGTAGACTGAATTAGTGAACATAGGGTCTTGTTTCCACTCTTTTATCCAGATTCTCACCAATTTTACCATCAGTTTTTTTGGTTAGTTTTCCACAACAAACAGCAAACAACAACACCTTTATCCCAAATGACGGCTTTACGGCTCACGTATCATCCATCAGCTTTAACGATGAACGAGCTGAATAAAGGAAATAAACAGAAAATGCAGACTCCCTTTTTGTCGAGTCGGTGTTTGTGCCTTACACTTGCTCAAGCCTCAGTAACGCTACAGTGTGTCGTGATACGTCCTTTCCTTCCACGCCAAGGGTTATGTCTCCCGCTTTAGTTGTCACTCGCATGGAAACTGTCGAAATGTGAATGCTTTATTTATCATTTTTCGTGTGAAGAAAATGCTCAGGTAGTCAGGAATAAGTAGGATGATCAGGTTGAAGACACATAGTATGGATCACAATGCTGCTATGTGCAAATCTGAGCTTTATGACATTAAAAAGAGAAATGTGTAAGCAAGTGACCTCCTCCCGTATTGTACATGTTTGAAAGGCCTTGCATGCATGAGTCTTCCTACAAATTCCAAAACCAGTGAAGTTGGCACGTTGTGTAAATGGTAAATAAAAACCGAATACAATGATTTGCAAATCCTTTTCAACTTATATTCAATTGAATAGACTGCAAAGACAAGATACTTAACGTTCGAACTGGAAAACTTTATTTTTTTGCAAATATTAGCTCATTTGGAATTTTATGCCTGCAACATGTTTCAAAAAAGTTGGCACAAAAAAAGACTGAGAAAGTTGAGGAATGCTCATCAAACGCTTATTTGGAACATCCCACAGGTGAACAGGCTAATTGGGAACAGGTGGGTGCCATGATTGGGTATAAAAGCAGCTTCCATGAAATACACAAACACGGATGGGGCGAGTGTCACCAATTTGTGAACAAATGCATGGGCAAATTGTCGAACAGTTTAAGAACAACATTTCTCAACGAGCTATTGCAAGGAATTTAGGGATTTCACCATCTACGGTCTGTAATATCATCAAAAGGTTCAGAGAATCTGGAGAAATCACTGCACGTAACATTGAATGCCCGTGACCTTGGATCCCTCAGGTGGTACTGCATCAAAAACCGACATCGATGTGTAAAGGATATCATCACATGGGCTCACTTTAGAAAACAACTGTCAGTAACTACAGTTTGTCGCTACATCTGTAAGTGCAAGTTAAAACTCTACTATGCGAAGCGAAAACCATTTATCAACAACACCCAGAAACGCCACAGGCTTTGCTGGGCCCAAGCTCATCTAAGATGGACTGATGCAAAGTGGAAAAGTGTTCTGTGGTCTGACGAGTCCACATTTCAAATTGTTTTTGGAAACTGTGGACGTCGTGTCCTCCGGAACAAAGAGGAAAAGAACCATCCGGATTGTTATAGGCGCAAAGTTCAAAAGCCAGCATATGTGATGGTATGGGGGTGTATTAGTGCCCAAGGCATGGGTAACTTACACATCTGTGAAGGCACCATTAATGCTGAAAGGTACATATCGGTTTTGGAGCAACATACGTTGCCATCTAAGCAGCATTATCATGGACGCCCCTGCTTATTTCAGCAAGACAATGCCAAGACACACGTAAAAAGAGTGCGGGTACTAGACTGGCCTGTCTGTAGGCCAGACCTGTCTCCCATTGAAAATGTGTGGCGCATTATAAAGCCTAAAATAAGACAACGGAGACCCCCGGTCTGTTGAACTGTACATCAAGCAAGAATGGGAAAGAATTCCACCTGAAAAGCTTCAAAAATTGGTCTCCTCAGTTCCCAAACGTTTACTGAGTGTTGTTAAAAGGAAAGGCCATGTAACACAGTGGTAAGAATGCCCCTGTGCCAACTTTTTTGCAATGCGTTGCTGCCATTAAATTCTAACTTAATGATTATTTGCAAAAAAAAAATTCAGTTTCTGTTTGAATGTTAAATATTTTGTCTTTGCAGTCTATTCAACTGAATATAAGTTGAAAAGGATTTGCAAATCATTGTATTCTGTTTTTATTTACCATTTACACAACATGCCAACTTCACTGGTTTTGGGTTTTGTACAATGATATGTATATACTGTAGAAAAATGACATGTCTCATGCCCATTATCTGCCGTTTTGTCTCATTTTTTACTACATGCAATCAGAGGCTGTTTAAATTTTTTGGTCTATCTTGTAACATTTTTGTTATCAACATTCTATCAGGGACACTCTTGAAAATCACTTGTTCTTTAATATTTTTACACCATTTTGGTTTGCCGAGGTTATTTTTAGAGAAACATTTCCAATATTAATATGTTTTCTGTGTGTTCCATTGCATTTGCACAATATGCTGACATAACAACAAATGAGCGGCAAATGGCTGGCTGCCAGGTCGCACTTTGACACACCTGCTGTACATGGAATAACTTCCTAATTATGTTAAAGCCTGTCAAATTTGAGTGTCGAATATGTATGTTTAAAAACCATAGCCGTCTATTTTAAATGTTTTACAACACAACCAAACACATGAAGTTTTTTTCTCTGAGTTTAGTGACAGCATGTCTCCTTTTCCACCGCTTGGGGGCAGTAACGGGCTTCCGCCAGTGCAGTGGCGCACAAGTGGGGGAATACCCAAGAAGAAGAAAAAAAGTAGCGCTCGAAGTTTTATCGACAAGGTAAACACATTTGTCCGTTTCAACCAAATTTCGACTTTATTAGTGACGTTACAGTTATGGCTGTAGTGTTAGAATGCTGCTAATGTATATCATTTTGGAGTTGTATCGATTAAACCACAAAGTTCAGGCGAACATGTAAACGGGAGTGACCGCACTTTTTCTACAGGCGAGGGGCTCTACCTCATTCATATATATCATTTATATGTATTTATTTATGAAAGATACGTTTTTGTTAACACGTTAAAGGTGTTTAATGATAACACAAGCATGTTTAACACATGTAGATTCCTTTCTTTCATGAAGACAAGAATATAAGTTGGTGTATTACCTGATTCTGATGACTTGCATTGATTGGAATCAGACAGTAGTGCTGATAACGTCCGCATTTTCAAATGGAGGAGAAAAAAAGTAGTCCATTCTGTCCAATACCACATGAAAGTTGTTGCTTTTTCTCATCTTATTTGTCCAGCTTCCATACTCCTTTGTATACACTTTAAAATAAATACATTGGCGGCAAACTCCTTTGCCAGCTTTCTGTTATTTTGTTAGCGCAGGCAGGATGGAGCAGCGCTTTTATTGTGAAGACAGGAACTGTGCGGTCGGTCTTCAGAGTTTTGACGGCAGGTACGGTGTGAGAGTCTGTTGAATTTTTTAATTCTGTTGAATTTTTATTTTTTTTTATAAACCTTTATTTATAAATTTCAACATTTACAAACAGTTGAAAATAATAATCAAAGTACGTACAAAAACAGTACCAAAAAAATAGCGCCTGGGGGTTGTAAAGTCAAAGTAACAAATAGAATGCAATATATATATATATATATATATATATATATATATATATATATATATATATATATATATATATATATATATATATATATATATATATATATATATATGTATATATATACGTATATATGTGTATATATATATATATATATATATATATATATATATATATATATATATATATATATATATATAAATATATAAAATAAACAAAGTGCAAAGCCATAGGCTCACTCAATCTCAGTAAATAACTTAAATTTTGAACACAGCATCATCATTTTCACAGCTTTTTGGTTGTTAGAGGTAGAGTGTTTTAATGTAGAGTTCTAAATCTTTTTAAAAGGCACAAAAAACATGTCGGGTTTTGAGAAACTTGCATTTATGAATATAAAACTTAGCCAATAGTATAATGAGGTTGCAAAGGTAAAATTCCTTTTCAAAATTGTTTTCATACAGTTTAAATCCAAATAGCACATCTTTAAAACAAAGCACAAATTTGTCATGATTATTGTCCAGGATGAGTGTTGAAATTTAAAAGTGTTTCTCGCCATCCTGTCGGTCATTTTTTCTTAAATAATGAGTTTGAACAGCGTCATCTCACAAGACCCTCGGGTGCCGTGAATGTCAATCAAGTGACAAAAGTGACGTCTTGGTGAAGATTGATGATCGCTAATTTTTAGGTCTATTTTTTTTTATGCCTGGCTGGCGATCAACCGGTAGCTCGCGATCAACGTAATGGGCACCCCTAATGTACTACAATATTGTACTTGACTAACACTTTGCTTAAAATATACCTAAGTATGACTAAAACTACAGGACTAAAAAAATGAAGTAAGTAAAAAGTTTTTTTTCGGGGTGGGGGTTGTCTCTTTTGTACTGTAAAAAAAGTACAAGTGCTAAAATAAATCACCCTAACTTCCTACTGTTTATTTATACTTGTTTACGCAGTAATGTAAACATTTAAAATGTAGTAAAATAGTTTTTAGTTCAGGTACTGATATTTTCCTTTTTTTAAGAAGCGATGGATGTCCAGCTTCCTCCACACGAGGGCGCCAAGCTCTCCGTGGTCGACATGCACACCGGCGGTGAGCCGTTACGAGTCATCGTCAGCGGCTACCCTGAGGTCCAAGGCGACACAGTCCTCTCCAAGCGACGTTACCTGCGGGAGCACCTGGACCACCTTAGGAGGGCGCTGATGTACGAACCCCGCGGCCACTACGACATGTACGGCGCCCTGGTGGTGCGCAGCGAGCTGGCCGAGGCGCACCTGGGCGTGCTGTTCATGCACAACGAGGGCTACAGTACCATGTGCGGGCACGCCGTCATCGCACTGGGACGCTTCGCCGTGGACTACGGGCTGGTGAAGGAGCCGCGCTCGCCCGAGACGGCGGTGAACATTCACTGCCCGTGCGGCCTGGTGAAGGCCTTTGTCGAGTACTCCGAGGGAAAAACGGGGGCAGTGAGGTTCCTCAGTGTGCCGGCCTTTGCTTTCGCTACAGGTGGGTTTTTAACCTTCGCCTGTACTTGTGTCACCACCAATGACAACAGTGCATCCGCAGATCTAACGGTAGCGGTAAAAGGCTTCGGTGACGTGATGGTGGACATCGGTTACGGAGGAGCCTACTACGCCTTTGTAGACGCAAGGAGGTTCGGTCTGGATGTGTCCAAGTCCAGGACTCGAGACCTGGTGGATGCCGCCACAGCAGTGACAACGGCGGTCAAAGCGCAGGTAATGTGGGAAGACCAGGGGCCGTACTTATCAAGCTTCTTAGAGTGCCATTTTACACTTAAGTCCTGTGAATTTGCGAAATTTAGTCCTACTCTCAAACTTAAGAATAAATACTTTTTATCAACGTTCTTAAGTCTAAGAATCACTCCTACTCTCCACGATATTCAAGAGACCTTCAGAGGTGTCTTAAGTGGTTAGGAGTTGCCAGCAGGGGATGGCACTGAGGCGAGAGAGACATGCGCGAACGTTCAGGGAACGGAACAATGTTTTTTGATTTTTTTGATGACGAGCAGCTGATCAAACGGTATCGTTTAGACAGAGCGGATATTATTTTTGTCACAGATTTAATACTTTTCGATTCCTTGTTGATTTCTGCATGTGTCTGCAGTGGGCTAGTATATATAGAGCCACCCACACCAGTTTCAAATTAGTTGCCTAATTAATGAATTGGAAAGACAATGTTATGACAGTAGCGTATGTGTGTGGCCGTGAGGTGAGTGACGTCAGTGAGTGTGTGGGCGATAGAAGAGAGGGAGCGGTAGCGTGAGTGCCGGCGGGGACTAGTTTGTTTTGTATTATTTTGTAGTTTATTGTCAAAATATACACTCCCATTGTCCACTTAAATATTTCCAAGATATTTTTTTATTCTTAGACAACGGATTCCCTTCCGTGATTGGTCATTTCTATGGACACAGAAATGACGTCACCTAAAATTCCGTTTACGGCACATAGTAATGTCGTAATTCAGCTCTGAGTGTGACACTTAAGATTCAGTCCTACACTTCGCTGAAAGTGTGAGTAAGACGCTTGATAACTAACTTTTAAGTGCAGCTTTCAGCGAAGAATTTATTTACTCTTAAGTCAACTCTTAGCAGACTTCTTAGGAGTAATTCTAAGAAGCTTGATAAGTACGGCCCCAGATTTACAAACACATTTCCCCGTAGGAAGTGGTGCAAAATGAATCTGTTCCAGGGTCAAACTATCACAAAATCAAAACCTATCTAGCATCCTATCCAAGTACTCTATTTTATGCTGCCCTTTTCTTTTTTTTTTGCTGCAGCTGTTTCATATACTGTAATATTAAACATGGTAATTGGGATTTGTTATATATTGTATATGTTATATACAAATATAATATAATATCCATCCATCCATCCATTTACTACCGCTTGTATCAGTATTAGGGCTGCAACTAACGATTAATTTGATAATCGATTAATCTGTCGATTATTACTTCGATTAATCATTGGATAAAAGAGACAAACTACATTTCTATCCTTTCCAGTATTTTATTGAAAAAAACAGCATACTGGCACCATGTTGTGGACATTGGGGATGCAGCATACACCAATAATAACACAGAAATGTAACTCATCAGAACTGAATCAGATATTGTACACGTTTCTGTTGTGGATAATAAAGGATTCATTTTAGGCTGCCTCTGAATAATAGCATGAAATATTCCAGCACCTTCATAACGTTTAGTTATACTAAAGCGTCACTCAAATCTAAATATATTTATATAGCTTTATCGGCCCGGCTACATTGATCCATAATGAAACCAACCTGAGATATTTCTGTCCGTTACGTTTATTTCGAAATTGGTAACCGTGCGTTTTCTCTCAAAACGGAGTCAAATGTGCCGGAGACACATTATCAGCCCCGCGTTGCAACAAAGGCATAACTTTAACGTTACTCACAAAAAAGCTGAACTCATGAATGCTTGTTGCCACTATGGACTTAAAAAGTTACGTACTGTGAGTTCTTCCCTTCATCCATGGCTCCAACATGTTTCCTTTTCAGCTGCTCCTGAAGCAATGTTGTACTCCCGTGCCATTTTGCAGGAAACGGTCTTCTTTGTAGTCTTTAAAGTGAAGTGTTCCCACACTTTTGACGACTTAGGTCGTACACTTTTCTCCATTGAAGCAATAACCTCAAGATGTTTCTCCACTAAACTATCTGTAGTGTTTTCCTGCGTCATTTTTCGAATTTTTCCAGCAAAGGAGACGCCGTCGTCACGTGAGCTGCACATGACACATCATTGGCTAGCTTACGCCACCTCATGAGACGTAGCCTCAGCGCCGCCCTGGCGCTGTTTTGTACTGTTTTTGTACTTATTTTGATTATTGTTTCTCAGCTGTTTGTAAATGTTGCAGTTTATAGATAAAGGTTTATAAAACAAAAAAAAACAACAAAAAAATAACCGGGGAAAAAAAAAAAAAAGCATGCGCATGCTATGCTATGCGCATGCTATGCTATGCGCATAGCATAGTTCCAACGAATCGATGACTATATTAATCGCCAACTATTTTGGTAATCGATTTAATCGATTAGTTGTTGCAGCCCTAATCAGTATATATTATATACTGTATATGTAATATGTAAATATTACATATATGTTATTTTATATTGCTACTATTGTACATTTTTAGTCTACTTAATACCTGCATTATCCTTCCCATCCTTACCCTTTCCATCCTTTGTAACTGAGCTACTGTGTGGAACAATTTCCCTTGTGGATCAATAATGTTTGTCTAAGTCTAACATGTTAACAAACTGACTCTTAAACAAGTGTAAAAAATAAGCTAACCAGTGTGATATTAAATAAGCTGCGTTCTTACCTTTTATTATCCCCGCTAAAAAGGTGAAGCTCCACCATCCGGTCAGCGACGATCTGGCCTTCCTGTACGGCACCATCCTCACCGATGGAAAAGACGAGTATTCTCAGGAGGCTACTTGCAATATCTGTGTGTTCGCAGACGCTCAGGTCGGACAAATGAAATTATTTCATATTATTTGAAAAATATGTGAGACAAAATGTGTTTTTTTTAACCACCAACATAGGATAAAATGACAAAATTGGCAATCAAGTAGCTTTGTCCCACTGATTCAGTCTAGCAGCTAAAACATGTCAACTTCGGTGCACAACAAAGTTGCTGGATGTTTGTGACTCTTATTGCTTGCAGGTGGACCGAAGCCCGACCGGTTCTGGCGTGACGGCGCGAGTGGCCCTCCAGTACCACAAAGGTCTGATCCAGTTGAACCAATCCAGGATGTTCAAGAGCGGAGCGACAGGATCTCAGTTCAGAGGGAAAGCAGTCGAGGTATCTGGTGTTGTTTTTTTTACACTTTTAGAGTCTTGAGTTTTCTGGCGTGTTGTGCTTTAGGAGATCACGTGTGGGGACTTCAAGGCCGTGGTGGTGGAGGTCGCCGGCAGAGCCTTTTACACGGGAGTTTCCAATTTCGTACAAGAGCCAGACGATGAATTGACACATGGATTTCTGCTGAAATGAGCGTCCTTTCACCTATGGCCACTAGATGGAGCTGTGACTTCTCCAAGGCTTACTGTAACAGTGCTTTACATTCACTAAATGTCATCATGATATCAAAAGCATGTTGTTTTGTTTTCTGTCATCAGTGAGCAGGAATAGAAAATATCACGGTCTATAAAAAGTATCTCAGAATTGAGTTTTTTTTGTTCTGCTATTATCTTTCTTAGGTGGATAAAATAATTTGCTGCCACACAGCAACAGTTGCAGCAGGGGTGGGCAAACCTTTTGGCTCAGGGGCCACATGGGCTTTTGAAATTTGACAGATGGGCCGGGCGAACACATGATGCATTTCATAGTAGACTTCCCAAACATGGGCTATACTTCTATTTTCAACAATATCATGTCCAAACCTCAAAGAAACACAAACATGGTATTACAGGGTTAACACTTACATTCACTTTCAGTGTTGTTGATCACCCTTTTTTTTTTTGCCAATGCGTCAAAGTCTAGTATCAGTTTTGTTTTGGCAATTCTCAAACTTTGCTTAATTTTGTTCTAATATTTGGCGGGCTGGACTAAAAAGAAACGTGGCCCCCGGGCTGTAGTTTGCCCATCCCTGAGTTACAGGGATAAAAACATGTAGTGAATTGGTTGGGTATGTTTTTTAATGGCATTATGACTTTTATATGTGCAAATGTGTAACAAGCGCGCAACCTTTTTGTACACATGTACGTCCTTTATGACATGAGTGACTTTTAGGCCCAGGCCCGGAGAGTACCAACTTGAAATAAGATCAACAGTTAAGGCCAGCTCTTAACAGGAATAAGTAAAAACAAACAGTGCTCTGATACATCTTTAAATATATAAACGCTGCACACGTGTGAAATCAGGAGAAAATCTACTTTGCTTGCGGTTAAAGCTCTGGTAAAATGAAGCGTCTTCCTTCCCTGGTAGATGCTCCGCTCAGCAGCTTCAGGTTGGAAATTGAGTCTCCCGAAAAAAAGAGCAGCGAGGATCCGTGACATCACTTTGTACAAAAAACGTCCCCACGAGTCTAAAAGTCGCACGTAGAAAAAGAGCGTATCCAATCCAAATGTGTTCTCCAGCATCGTCGCTGTTAGACGTGAAATGCTCCCGAGGATGGGGGAAAAAATGTCAAAGCGGGCGTGGCTGTGTGTGTGTGTGTGCTTGTTGCCAGGCAGGAACGGAGAGGAATGTGTATGTCGGGTCGAAACAGATATTTGAAAAAAAACCTGAAAAGTACCTACAAGGACAGGAGCGGACGTCTTCCGGCTCTTAGAAGTTGAGCTTGGTGACGGGCCGCTCTCGGCCGGAGTCAGTGTTCTGGCTGTTGATGCGCTTGCGGTTGCGCTTCATCTTGGACAAGTCCTTGTCAAACACCTCACCTGAGCGCAGCGCCGACACCAAGTCGTCAAACTCCCCGCCATCGTCCTCGCCGTTCGCCTTGGCTTTACGCGCCTTTCGCTCCTTCTCCCTTTGTTCTTTGAGCTGGAGGTGTAGAAATAGGAGTTTTCTTTATTTTAGTTTTATTTTATACACTTCTAGGACATGTTAAATGTTAAAACATTGTACAGTTAATAAAGGTTTTATGATTGTGACAGCTAGAAACTATTACAGTGAAACCTCCATTTAGGAACCCCTCATACAACATTTCATTTTACGAACGACAGACTTGATAAAAATATGCTTTGATTTACGAAATTTCTCTTCACTTACAAACTTTTCATCCAATGTGCCTGCAGCACAGCCATTGTGGGCAGGCTGATCGATATTTGGGTGGTTCCCAGAGCCCCAAAAAAGTCTGTGGGCTATAGAGCGTTTTCTATTCGGGCTCCAGTACTCTGGAATGTCCTCCCAGTAACAGTTAGAGATGCTACTACAGTAGAAGCATCTTAAAACTCATTTGTATACACTAGCCTTTAAATAGACCCCCCCTTTTAGACCAGCTGATCTGCCGTCTCTTTTCTGCTCTGCCCCCCTCTCCTGCGTGCAGATGATGCGCTAGCTGTTCAAAGTCGGGACCCAGGGTGGACCACTCATCTGTGCATCAGTTGATGACGTCTCTGCGCTGCTGACCTGTCTCCACTCAAGATGATCTCCTGCTGGCCCCACTATGGACTGGACTCTCACACTATTATGTTAGATCCACTATGGACTGGACTCTCACACTATTATGTTAGATCCACTATGGACTGGACTCTCACACTATTATGTTAGATCCACTATGGACTGGACTCTCACACTATTATGTTAGATCCACTATGGACTGGACTCTCACACTATTATGTTAGATCCACTATGGACTGGACTCTCACACGATTATGTTAGATCCACTATGGACTGGACTCTCACACGATTATGTTAGATCCACTATGGACTGGACTCTCACACGATTATGTTAGATCCACTATGGACTGGACTCTCACACTATTATGTTAGATCCACTATGGACTGGACTCTCACACGATTATGTTAGATCCACTATGGACTGGACTCTCACACTATTATGTTAGATCCACTATGGACTGGACTCTCACACGATTATGTTAGATCCACTATGGACTGGACTCTCACACGATTATGTTAGATCCACTATGGACTGGACTCTCACACGATTATGTTAGATCCACTATGGACTGGACTCTCACACTATTATGTTAGATCCACTATGGACTGGACTCTCACACTATTATGTTAGATCCACTATGGACTGGACTCTCACACTATTATGTTAGATCCACTATGGACTGGACTCTCACACTATTATGTTAGATCCACAATGGACTGGACTCTCACACGATTATGTTAGATCCACTATGGACTGGACTCTCACACGATTATGTTAGATCCACTATGGACTGGACTCTCACACAATTATGTTAGATCCACTATGGACTGGACTCTCACACTATTATGTTAGATCCACTATGGACTGGACTCTCACACTATTATGTTAGATCCACTATGGTCTGGACTCTCACACGATTATGTTAGATCCACCTATGGACTGGACTCTCACACTATTATGTTAGATCCACTATGGACTGGACTCTCACACTATTATGTTAGATCCACTATGGACTGGACTCTCACACGATTATGTTAGATCCACTATGGACTGGACTCTCACACGATTATGTTAGATCCACTATGGACTGGACTCTCACACTATTATGTTAGATCCACTATGGACTGGACTCTCACACTATTATGTTAGATCCACTGTGGACTGGACTCTCACACTATTATGTTAGATCCTCTATGGACTGGACTCTCACACGATTATGTTAGATCCACTATGGACTGGACTCTCACATGATTATGTTAGATCCACTATGGACTGGACTCTCACACTATTATGTTAGATCCACTATGGACTGGACTCTCACACTATTATGTTAGATCCACTATGGACTTGACTCTCAAACTATTATGTTAGATCCACTATGGACTGGACTCTCACTATTATGTTAGATCCACTATGGACTGGACTCTCAAACTATTATGTTAGATCCACTATGGACTGGACTCTCACTATTATTTCAGATCCACTATGGACTGGACTCTCACTATTATGTTAGATCCACTATGGACTGGACTCTCACTCTATTATGTTATATCCACTATGGACTGGACTCTTACAATATTATGTTAGATCCTCTATAGACTGGACTCTCACAATATTATGTTAGATCCACTATGGACTGGACTCTCACACTATTATGTTAGATCCACTATGGACTGGACTCTCACAATATTATGTTAGATCCACAATGGACCGGACTGTCACACTATTATGGTCGATCCACTATGGACTGGACTCTCACACTATTATGTTAGATCCACTATGGACTGGACTCTCACACTATTATGTTAGATCCACTATGGACTGGACTCTCACAATATTATGTTAGATCCACAATGGACCGGACTGTCACACTATTATGGTCGATCCACTATGGACTGGACTCTCACACTATTATGTTAGATCCACTATGGACTGGACTCTCACACTATTATGTTATATCCACTATGGACTGGACTCTTACAATATTATGTTAGATCCTCTATAGACTGGACTCTCACAATATTATGTTAGATCCACTATGGACTGGACTCTCACAATATTATGTTAGATCCACAATGGACCGGACTGTCACACTATTATGGTCGATCCACTATGGACTGGACTCTCACACTATTATGTTAGATCCACTATGGACTGGACTCTCACACTATTATGTTAGATCCACTATGGACTGGACTCTCACAATATTATGTTAGATCCACTATGGACTGGACTCTCACAATATTATGTTAGATCCACTATGGACTGGACTCTCACACTATTAACTAGATCCACTCAACATCCATTGCACCGGTCGCCCAGGGTGAGGGGGCACAAAAAACTATGTAAACATAACAGTATACACACAAAAACAGTGTAAACACAACAGTGTACACGGGGGGTCCCCACATCTGCGGTCCCCTCCAAGGTTTCTCATTGTCATCCCATTGGGTTGAGTTTTTTCTTGCCCTGATGTGGGATCTGAGCCGAGGATGTCGTTGTGGCTTGTGCACTTGTGATTAAGGGCTATATAAATACACTTTGATTGATACTAAAATAAGTTAAAGTTAAAAGTTGAAGTACCAATGATTGTCACACACACACTAGGTGTGGCGAAGTTGGGAGAGTGGCCGTGCCAGCAATCTGAGGGTTACTGGTTCAATCCGCACCTTCTACCTTCCTAGTCACGTCCGTTGTGTCCTTGAGCGAGACACTTCACCCTTGCTCCTGATGGGTCCTGGTTAGTGCCTTGCATGGCAGCTCCCGCCATCAGTGTGTGAATGTGTGCGTGAATGGGTGAATGTGGAAATAGTGTCAAAGCGCTTTGAGTTCCTTAAAAAGGTAGTAAAGCGCTATACAAGTACAACCCATTTACCATTTACCAAATTACCCTCTGCATTTGACCCATCCCCTTGTTCCACCCCCTGGGAGGTGGGGGGAGCAGTGAGCAGCAGCGGTGGCCGCGCTTGGGAATCATTTTGCTGATTTAACCCCCCCAATTCCAACCCTTTATGCTGAGTGCCAAGCAGGGAGGTAAAGGGTCCCATTTTTATAGTCTTTGGTATGACTCGGCCGGGGTTTGAACTCAATGATCTTTTGTCAACGTTGGAACCCATTATTCATGTTTACATTGTTTCTTATGGAGAAATGTGTTTTAATATGCAAACTTTACTATTCACGAACCCTGTTGAGGAACCAATTAAGGGCCTGATTTACTAAAGGTTTGCATGTACTAAAACACGTGCAAACCTGATAGCACACACAAAGCTGATCCACTGTGCAAAGTGGATTGCGTCTGTTAAGTGAGCAGAATAAGGCGTGCAACCTATTTTGCGTCTGTCTTGATTAATATGCATAATACATGCTGATCATCAAAACGACCACAATACTGGTAGGAGAAAAATGCTAATATAATTATTTAGCACGCGCACTGTGATTTATCAACACTCATCACCATCTTGCGAGCACTATTTTGCGTTTTATTTAGCACGAAGAAGGTGCAAACTGACAGTTCCACACACGGCTGCAGGATCAGTGCTTGCGCTGCAAAGTCAGACGAGAATCCTCTGTCCTACGTGCATGTGTGTCAACATTTTGGTGAAATATTGGGACTTATGGTCTATTCAGCAATTTTCTTTTATGATTTTATTGCTGCTGGATGACTTATGGGGCTGATTAAAACAAATTCAATTGAGGCGTTTTTTTCCCCCAGGAAATATATTACTATAGTATATGTATATGCCCTTTTTGTTGATGTTCTCCGGTGTTTTGTGTTAGTTCCTGTCCTGTGCTTTTATTTTGGTGACTCTTCCTGTTGTGTTGGTGTTTTTTCGTGACCGCTTCACACATCTTTCCCAGAGCATTTCCCCTCACTTGTTTTCTGTTTGCAATCAGTTCTATTGAAGTTGAGTGTGAGCCACCATTCTTTGTCGGGTCATGGTTTGTTGATGCTACTATTCTTGATTCTCTGGTGACCATAGACGATCCTTTTGGATGCTTAATGCAAGTCCACTCGTACTGTGTGGACGCTAGTGATGGGTTGATGAGGCGTCATGAAGCGTTTCGACACATTGCAAAACTGTATTGATACTGTGTCACTAAATACTGACATCTGCTGGACATTAAAAATCCCTACAGGCAACGTATGGACCGACTCAACTGACACTGATTTTATGACCTAGTATATACAATAATATAAACCAAGTCATTGTATTTCATTTAGGATTATTTCATATATTCATTTAAATAAAAATATATTTGTATCTTTTTTAGATACAGTCAATAAATAATGTGAACATGTATCATAACATGGAAAACTAAGAGAACAGGGATGAGGATGCTTGTGGACTGGGAATTTTTTTTTTTTTTTTTACACATTTTTATTTAATTTAAAAAAAAACGTTTTTTCAACGTACTAAATTTTAGACGATTTCTCTTAGTTATTATTTCTCTGGCTGTAGAAAAGACCCACTCACAGGCAATGTTCCCTCTAATTGTTCATGTGTCTGAGCAAACACAAAAACTCAGTGAGCATTTAGTGGACCACATGTGAGCAATATCACACGTGGCAATACCAGCAGCACACCTGTCTCAAACCAATCTTTTATAATAACACTTTAATGAGAGGAGTCATTTTCATGAGATTATTTTTTAATATTAGTGATTTGGCCCACTTGTAATGAAAATAAAAAATAAATCTTGTTTTTCATAAGCTATGGATTAGTATTGTACAATATGTCTGGGTGGGGGTCCTGCTTTGGAAATCATTTGTACCCCTTTCAGAGATCACATTTAGTTTCCCTTAAACATCCTCATGTTGCACAATGAAATGTAAGCATAGGATGAAGTGTGCATTCCTGTAACTTTCTCTAGTAACAACATTCCATGATTAATATAAACGGCGTGGCGAAGTTGGTAGAGTGGCTGTGCCAGCAATCAGAGGGTTGCTGATTACTGGGGTTCAATCCCCACCTTCTACCATCCTAGTCACGTCCGTTGTGTCCTTGGGCAAGAAATTTCACCCTTGCTCCTGATGGCTGCTGGTTAGCGCCTTACATGGCAGCTCCCGCCATCAGTGTGTGAATGTGTGTGTGAATTAGTGAATGTGGAAATACTGTCAAAGCGCTTTGAGTACCTTGAAGGTAGAAAAGCGCTATACAAGTATAACCCATTTATCATTTATTTATTTAAATTAACATTAATAATAAATGACAGTAAAATAAGCACACGTATGACTGAGGAGTCATAGTGTAACTTTGTGTGGTGTTTGAGTTGTCCGACTTTTTGTGTGGCCATAAACGCACCAGTGGCTTAGTGGTATGCGTGTTGGTGACAGATGACAAGTTGCTTTTGGCCTGGTTTGTATGGCAGAAAATTACTAGTTTTTCGAGATATAAGTTTTTTACTCATGTTTTTGGTGTGGTTATGGCCGAATATAATCAGTTTTGCTCAATAAAGTGATCGATATAATTCCTGTCCCCGAAGCATCTCGATAGACGTTACAATAATTGAACGGTGTTGACGAACACCGTTAGGGCCGCTTGTTGTCACTGTCACTCAGAGTTGCATTGCAAAATTACACAGAATAAATGTGTTTATTTTGTTTAGAATTCAGATGGGATTGATTTGGTGCGCGGCATATATCTGCTGTGCGCAGAGGACGCTTGAGCAGTGCGCAATTGCGCAAGCGCACACCTTAGAGGGAACGTTGCTCACAGGGCACAGAGGAGGCGGAAGTGCGACACAGTTCGCGTATCGGTCACGTGACCAAAACAGCTCATGATCGGTCACGTGACTTTCTAAAAGCGGTACGCGCACCGACACAGGGTTTTGCTCTATGAGCGGTGTTGCCGGACCCATCACTAGTGGACGCCGTCAGCTCCACATTCCCTGTAAGTGTTTTGCATTTAGTTTTGTTTCGTCATAGCCTGTTTATTCAGAGCACTTCCCCGTTGCCCTCGCTTTTTGTTTGTTTTATTAATAAATTCCACTTTTCAATTGCACATGCAGTGTTCTTAGCAACACGCCCACTACACGTCATTTAATTTTTTGCATACGCTTTCTAGCATGTGGTTTTTGGATCTTAGTAAAGCAGGCACTAAGTTCATAAATCGAGGCTCTACTGTAACTGAATTTACTTTAGTGTTAGAACATATTCTTATTTGGATTTGGAACCAAGTGCTAATTGGAAAAAGGCTCTTCATCATGTGTAAAACCCTAATATTTCATCTTTAATAATACAAAACCCAAAACCAGTGAAGTTGGCACTTTGTGTAAATGGTAAATAAAAACAGAATACAATGATTTGCAAATCCTTTTCAACTTATATTCAATTAAATAGACTGCGATGTTCGAACTGAGAAACGTAATTTTTTTTGGCAAAGAATCATTAACTTAGAATTTAATGGCAGCAACACATTGCAAAAAAGTTGGCACAGGGGCATTTTTACCACTGTGTTACATGCCCTTTCCTTTTAACAACACTCAGTAAACATTTGGGAACTCAGGAGACCAATTTTTGAAGCTTTTCAGGTGTAAAAATGGGACCCATTACCTCCCTGCTTGGCACTCAGCATCAAGGGTTGGAGTTGGGGGTTAAATCACCAAAATGATTCCCGGGCGCGGCGCCGCTGCTGCCCACTGCTCCCCAATGGGGATGGGTCAAATGCAGAGGACAAATTTCACCACATCTGGTGTGTGTGTGTGACAATCATTGGTACTTTAATATTTTAATTCTTTCTTCTTGCTTGATGTACAGCCTAAGTTGTTCAACAGTGCGGGGTCTCCGTTGTGGTATTTTAGGCTTCATATTGCAGCACACATTTTCAATGGGAGACAGGTCTGGACTACAGACAGGCCAGTTTAGTACCTCCACTCTTTTACTATGAAGCCACTTTGTTGTAACAGATGCAGAATGTGGCTTGGCATTGTCTTGCTGAAAAAAGCAGGGGCGTCCATGAAAAAGACGTTGCTTGGATGGCAACATACGTTGCTCCAAAACCTGTATGTACCTTTCAGCATTAATGGTGCCTTCACAGATGTGTAAGTTACCCATGCCTTGGGCACTAATACACCCTCATACCATCACACATGCTGGCTTTTGAACTTTGAGCCTATAACAGTCTAGATGGTTCTTTTCCTCTTTGGTCAGGAGGACACGACATCCACAGTTTCGACAAACAATTTGAAATGTGGACTCGTCAGACCACAGAACACTTTTCCACTTTGCATCAGTCCATCTTAGATGAGCTCGGGCCCAGCGAAGCCGGTGGCGTTTCTGGGTGTTGTTGACAAATGGCTTTCGCTTTGCATAGTAGAGTTTTAACTTGCACTTACAGATGTAGCGATGAACTGTAGTTACTGACAGTGGTTTTCTGAAATGTTCCTGAGCCCATATGGTGATATCCTTTACACACTGATGTCGGTTTTTGATGCAGTACTGCCTGAGGGATCGAAGGTCACAGGCATTCAATGTTGGTTTTCGGGCCTGCCGCTTACGTGCATTGATTTCTCCAGATTCCCTGAACCTTTTGATGATATTACGGACCGTAGATGGTGAAATCCCTAAATTCTTTGCAATAGCTCGTTGAGAAATGTTGTTCTTAAAGTGTTGGACAATTTGCTCACGCATTTGTTGACAAAGTGGTGACCCTCGCCCCATCCTTGTTTGTGAATGACTGAGCATTTAATGGAAGCTGCTTTTATACCCAATCATGGCACCCACCTGTTCCCAATTAGCCTGTTCACCTGTGGGATGTTCCAAATAAGTGCTTGATGAGCATTCCTCAACTTTCTCAGTCTTTTTGCCACTAGTGCCAGCTTTTTTGAAACATGTTGCAGGCATCAAATTCCAAATGAGCTAATATTTGCAAAAAATAACAAAGTTTACCAGTTTGAACGTTAAGTATCTTGTCTTTGCAGTCTATTCAATTGAATATAAGTTGAAAAGGATTTGCAAATCATTGTATTCGGTTTTTATTTACCATTTACACAATGTGCCAACTTCACTGGTTTTGGGTTTTGTATTGAGGAATGCATGAGAAAGTAAAAAGCAGATCATTCATTACAACAACAACAGAACCAAAGATGCAGAACTGCTGAGGCAGCAATAATAGAGCTGATGGGTTTGTTGTTAACAGTAGGGCAAGTAACATTTTCAAGCGCACACAGAGGTGACTAAAGCTAGATAAAAAGACTGGCTGATGGTTCAGGTACCTGAGCTTCCATCTTGGCGCGGCGCTCCTCCTCCTCCTTGCGTCTCCGCATGTTCTCGTTCTCCTGCTGCGCCTCAATGAACGACTGCACGAACTGGTCGAAGATGCCAAAGAACTCGTCGGGCTGCATCTTGCTGGCATCCTCGCCAAAGTGCTTTACGGCCTTCAGGAACTGCAAGAGAAAAGAGCAAAAAAGAGGGACCCCTCAGGACTAGCGGGTTTCGCAGAGGACTCGTTAGGACCTAGCTCTTTGAAATGAGAACGGCGGCTTTGAAGGCCGTGTGGAACCGCATTTGACCAGCTACTGATTACAGCTGAGGCCGGACACCACGACAGTTGGCTACTTTTCACAGCAGGTGAAAAGGAGGACATGCTGCGACAGCATCAAAGACTTCTCCAAGTTTAAGTACAACACCACAAACTCAGAGAAACACTGTAAACAAATATTCAAGACTGTAAATGATTCACAGAGACTAATGGTTGCCATGTGACCAACTCGCCACTCAGGTCTACGTAGTGCAGAGCGTGGCGACGGAAAATGCTCCAGATAAAAACCTTCTGTGCCAATAAAGGAACGCGTAAATCAGACCTTGGCGTGTCCGGCTCTCTCCCTAAAAGGACAACCTGCTCAGGTTTCTTCTTGTAAAGGTCTAATGGAGGCTCGATTCTTGTTAAACTTCAAAATGTCTGTCTTTAGTGACGCAGCTGTGTCTAACGCGATGCAGCCATGAAATCTGGTCCTGGTTTGGCTCTTGCACACACGGCAGCGAGCGGGTGACCAGTAAGAAGTCCTGCATGTTAGGAAGCTGCCACGCTTCTGTTCCACTTTTAAGAGTTCTTTGAAAGGTGTCTGAGGATTTTTAACAACTTCTTGACATGTGGCCATATCTAAGAAGAGATTGAGGGCAGCAAAATGGAGACTGCAGAGTTAGCTAACAACAACAATAGCCTATTAGGTACTTTTGTCATTAATGCCTAAATAGTACCTGGTAATAGCGTGCTGTGGACTAGTACTCACCAGGTCTTTGGCCTCTGTAAGAGAGTCCTCTACATCGGAGAAGCTGAAACTAGCCAGGGTGATAAACTGGCTCACCACAGAAACAAACTTGTCGCCCATCTCCTGCGGTCGATTCTTCTGGTACTCCAGCTCCTGGAAATCAAACCAAGAGAGTTTCAATTGTCAACATAGAGCAGAGCTGGGCAAATATTTTGACTCGGGGGCCACATTGAGAGAAAAAAATGTGTCTGGGGGGCCAAAGTGTATGTGTATATAAATTATATGTACACATTTAGCTGTAAAAATCTGCTGTACAGAATGTGTGTTTGGGTCCCTTTTTTTCAGGAATACTAATACCAAAAGTCACAATGTCCAATAAGAGTTCTAAAAACGTTATGACGGACCACCTCAAAAAACGGAATGTAATTTTAAAGTTTTTTATGGAATAGGACACCCAAAATGTACATTAAAATAAAGAAAGTGTGATTTACAATATTAACTATGAACAATAAAACACTGAATATTATTAAAATATGAGCGTCGCTCCTCTTTTACTTCTCAGACCAGGTCCTCGATAGTTGTGTATCTTTTACAATCAAGCAAAACAAAAATGTAAAAAAAACAGCAAAATATGAATGCAGAGTGTAATAAACACCTACAATATGATTTATTATCATGTAAAAAAATTCCGCATCTGTTTCTGACACACACGTTTCGGGGTAGCTGCTCTGAAAATAAACCCCGCCCACTCTGCTTTGTTCCTCGCCTGAGCTGCTGTGACGTAGATTACCGTAATAACTTGTGTAACACCCAAAAGTGCAGATTTCAACCATTGAAATACTTTCTATAGTTCAAGACTTATGGTAATTTAAAAACAGCACTGCACATCATAATGGCGCAACAGGTTTGATGTTAAAGGTCTAAGAAAATTATGTAGAACGTCCGGCGGTCCGGATTGAAAATCTTAACGGGCCGCATTTTGCCCAGATCTGACATATACAAAAACCAGTTCAAAAGCAAAAAAAGATGACATACGCTCTCCACGTTTTTGAGACCGCTCCGCAGGTTGCCGATGTCTTTCTCCAACTCGGTCATGCTGCAGTGCAAAACAGATAAGTTGTCACACAGGGCAGGTTTTTAAGGCAAATAACATTTTTATAATTCAGTACACAACCTGAGATTCTCCCAGCCAATTAGTGAATATAATAATGTTATAATTACATCATAACTTCTCTATTGTTTTTGAGACATGTGTGTGAGTGACAGAAGTAAAGGCTTGCATGGAGAGAAGTCGTTTGGCTCCACCTGTTGATTCACATGTACAAAGCTCTACACCAGGTGTCGATCACAAACTGAGACTGACTCTATTTTTGGTCCCCCGGCTGACAAGCGGCCAGCTGCTCCATACACAGTGTGGAGCTGCTCCCTAAATGAATAATAATCACCTCCATTACTGCATTGTTTTAGTTTCTTAAGTATCATTATCAAGTATGGCAGTGTTTTTCAACCTTTTTAGAACCGAGGCACATTTTTTTTATTGAAAAAATGCGGAGGCACACCACCAGCAGAAAACATTAAAAGAATAAACTCAGTCAATATTGACAGTAAAAAGTAATTCTGGCAAGTTTTGGATATGAATTCAAACCATAACCTCTTGTCTCAAAGTACTGTCACGACCTGTCACATCACGCCGTGACTTATTTTGAGTTTTTTGGTGTTTTCCTGTGTGTAGTGTGTTGCGCTCCTATTTTAGTGGCTTTTTCTGTTTTGTTGGTATTTTCCTGTAGCAGTTTCATGTCTTCCTTGAGCGCTATTCCCCGCACCTGCTTTGTTTTAGCAATGAAGACTATTTCAGTTGTGCGGACGCTATCCTTCTTTGTGTGGACATTGTTGATTGTCATGTCATGTACGGATGTACTTTGTGGACGCCGTCTGCTCCACACGCTGTAAGTCTTTGCTGTCGTCCAGCATTCTGTTTTTGTTTACTTTGTAGCCAGTTCAGTTTTAGTTTTGTTTTCTATAGCCATCCCTAAGCTTCAATGCCTTTTCTTAGCGGCATTCACCTTTTGTTTATTTTTGGTTTAAGCATTAGATACAACGTTTACAAAGCAATTAGCTGCCTGCTGCCACCTACTGATATGGAAGAGTATTACACGGTTACTCTGCCAAGCTCTAGCCAGTACAGACACTCAACAACGGCACATTTGCAGATTATAATTACTGGTTTGCATAAAATATTTTTAACCCAATTAGGTAAAATTACATAATCTCCCACGGCACACCAGACTGTATCTAACGGCACACTAGTGTGCCGAGGCACAGTGGTTGAAAAACACTGAAGTATGGTACTTATTGAAAGGCTAAACCTGTTACACACTGAGAGCAGGCCACGAGCATGCATACTAATAGCTAAGCTAACCGCTAGGCTAGCTTGCAACAAAACCAAGAAATCAGTGCTTAGTACATTTTAATAAGTGTGGATGGAACCATGTTGCAGCAGAAAGTAGGCAGATATTAACATTACATTAACAAGTAGATTAATAAGAGGGAGGATAATATAACAACAACTGTTGGTGTGTCAACAACGTCAGAGTCAATACACGACACATAAGAGAATGGAGAATCTTTCCATAAATTGCTGGTGTCGATAGTCAAAATCAGTGTATAATTGATACAAAAGTTAGATATAATTTTTTATTTTGTCAATAATTTTTATGTCATTTTTGTTAATGTTTACAAACTAGTAATACAAGAGAAGGAACAAGTTTGAATATTGTGTTGATATTGTTAAAATGTCATTAGCACTCACCATATATAAATTGAAAAATTTGGGGTAAATCCATATTTGGTATTGGTACCCGCATTGTAATCGGCAGCATCAAACCTTGATCGGAATACTGTGATATTACTATAATATTTGCAACTTTTTTTTCTTTTAAAGTGATCACAAGTTGCCTCGAAATAACTTAAGAAATACTCTGAAGTAAAAATTTTACATTTCCCTGTATCTTAATGAGTTCTCTATTGAGGATAGTTAAACAAAAACAAGACTGGATTTGATAGAGCACAAATTGCAAATCCTTAGAAATTACATGTGAATGGTAAACGACACTAAGTGAGGACAACAACATTGATTAGTGCACAGATACAATATACAACTATGCATCCATTAAAACAGGGGTGTCAAACTAATTTTAGCTCAGGGGCCGCGTGGAAGAAAATCTGTGCACATGCGGGCTGGACCATTAAAATCATGGCATTAAAACTAGAAAATAAAGACAACTTCAGATTGTTTTCTTTGTCTTACTTTGGCCAAAAATAGAACAAACACATTCTGAAAATATTACACAAAAAATATAGAAAAAAATACTGGCAACGCTAAAGTTTAGATCCATGAAGGAAGGAAGAAAGTGAAGGAATGTTTATAACTGAATACATTTACATATGCATAAAAAATGGTTTTCTTTTGTATTTTTTTTAAGTGAATTAAGTAACGTTTATGACAACCTTTTTCCAAAACACATGACAAAAATATTGGTGCGTGCAAAACAGCAGCAGCAGGCGGCTGTAGCCTGGGGGCCGGTTGTAATACTAATCAAATATCCCGTGGGCCTTGATTTTGACACATAGGCATTAGAACTATAGGATTTGTTCTTTTAAGATAAAACCAGTGTTTGCAGGCATTAATTAAACCATGCCTCTTTTTTTTTATAAGTCTTCGAAGTTGGTAGAGTGGCCGTGCCAGCAATCGGAGGGTTGCTGGTTACTGGGGTTCAATCCCCACCTTCTACCATCCTAGTCACGTCCGTTGTGTCCTTGGGCAAGACACTTCACCCTTGCTCCTGATGGCTGCTGGTTAGCGCCTTGCATGGCAGCTCCCGCCATCAGTGTGTGAATGTGTGTGTGAATGGGTGAATGTGGAAATACTGTCAAAGCGCTTTGAGTACCTTGAAGGTAGAAAAGCGCTATACAAGTATAACCCATTTATCATTTATCATTTTGGACAAAAAAACTGATAAAAGTCATAATGTCATGCCAAAAAGGTAAAATGCTGACACTAACAACAAATAATGATTTTCCTGAAAATACAGTTATCCTTTAAAAAAAATTTTACATGCACATCCGTCATTACCAATTATACAAATTCGACAATGGCATCATCAAAATAAATTATAGTCCAGTGGGAAAAAACTAACACTATCATGAATCAAACTAAAAAGAATATGAGTCATATTAAGTCTAATAATAAGACCACGTAAGAGGTTATCTATGATATGATATGATGTAGTGTTTTAGGCTCCACATACTTGACTTTGGCTGCTTCAGGGATATTCTCCAGGTCGCCCTGAAACCTGAGCACTTTGGGGTACTTCTTCTCCAGGATGGTGATCAAGTAGTGCAGGAGGTTGATATTTCTAGCAACACAGGGGAACATTTCGATGAGTCACATTGTAAACTTGCTGGGTTGAAATGGCGCTCTTACTTGTCGATGCTGGATTTGGTGTCGGCGATCTTGTTGAGAGAAGACACTTTAAAGCCATACGCGTTGCCCCTCTGTCCCTTGTTCATGTAGTTGCCGAAGGCCAGCACCACCTCCAGGAGCTGCTTCAGGTTTCTGCTGTGTAAGACCTCTTTAGAAGCCTTGGTCAAAGCTGAGTCACAAAGAAAAAATGTTAACGTCTGAAGCGGCGGCCTTGTTCATAGAAAGACTCACACTTTGCTCACCTTCAACTTTGGGTTTGATCTCTGCTACCCTCTCTGCAAACTTCTTTTTGAAGTACAAAGACTGCAATCTCTGCTGGTAGTGGTTTATTCTAGAGTCAAAAGTGTACACCAGGGGTACAAAAACAGACATAACTGTCATGACATTGTTGACTAAACTGCAAAGAAAACTAAATTATCATAATACTGGCTCCATTTATTTATGGAGTGTGATTCACAGACAACCGTTGTTTTCCGCTGCAGAGCACCAATCTGTGTCTCTTTGTTTAGCACCGCTGACAAAGAAAAAACACGGCCTGCTGCTTGGCAGCAGACCTAATGTTCTGTGAAGCTGTCACAACAACTGGAGACGGAACGAGAGGGAAGAAAATGCGTACCGGCTCATCTCGTAGAGGAAGCGGTCGGGTTTGGCCATGCGGTCCAGTTCGTGCTTGTGCTCCTCCAAAAGATCCACGTCGCTCTTTTCCGGCACAAATTTTAGCAACTAAATGCCAAAGGAGGTAAATTCAGTCATTTAAGTTCATTAAATGTTTTAGAGAAAAGGTGTTCGTTAACATACCTGCTCCAGCATGTCTTTCGGAAGGTCCTCCTGCTCATCCATGGTAAGGATGGCTCTCTTGATTTCCTCATTGGAAAGCTTCAACCTGCACAAAGCAACCCATCTGTCCATTACTACATTTTTCCTACGCTCTAAAAGAGGCTGTGCTCCTAAATAACTAGTGAGAACCACCCCTCGAATAGACCCTTTACAATGACCAATACTATCATGTGCCATGGCAGAGCAAACATGGCATCTGTAAAGCTTAAAGAGAACATGCTGCTGACGAGAGCACCCGCTGACTCTCTGCAGTGGATGAAATAACCATCCCACCAGCCACTAAGTACCTTGAGAGGAGAATGTTGCAGTTTTGCGCTCGGCGCCCGTCGATGACTGACAGCTCCTTCACCTTTTTGGAGCTCAGCGTGTCGTCCTCTGCCTCTTTCTATCAGGCGAATTGTGACAATAGTGTCAATGAGACAGCGTGACGTTCAAATGTAGTATAATGTCGGTCGGTCGGTCACACACACACACACACACACACACACACACACACACACACACACACACACACACACACACACACACACACACACACACACACACACACACACACACACACACACACACACACACACACACACACACACACAGACTATACAAAAAGGTCACAGGGGAGAACCAAATTACAGGTAAACAAGTACACTCGCTTGCCAATATATTCAATTTTATATATATATATATATGTATATATATATGTATATATATATATATATATATATATATATATATATATATATATATATATATATATATATATATATATATATATATATATATATATATATATATATATATATACACTACCGTTCAAAAGTTAAGACTAGTTTAAAGTTATCTTCATTGAAAAGTACAGTGCTTTTCCTTCAAAAATAAGGACATTTCAATGTGACCCCAAACTTTTGAGCGGTAGTGTGTGTATATATATATATATATATATATATATATATATATATATATATATATATATATATATATATATATATATATATATATATATATATATATATATATATATACATATATATATACATACACACACACATACATGTATATATATATGCAGTACAGACCAAAAGTTTGGACACATCTCATTCACTGCATTTTCTTTATTTTCATGACTATTTACAATGGAGATTGTCACTGAAGGCATCAAAACTATGAATGAACACATGTGGAATGTACTTTAAAAAAAGGATGACATAACTGAAAACATGTCTTATATTCTAGTTTCTTCAAAATAGCCAACCTTTGCTCTGATTACCGCTTTGCACACTCTTGGCATTCTCTTGATGGGCTTCAAGAGGTAGTCACCTGAAATGGTATTCACTTCACAGGTGTGCTTGAAGCTCATCGAGAGAATGCCAAAAGTGTGCAAAGCAGTTATCAGAGCAAAGGGTGGCTATTTTGAAGAAATTAGAATATAAAACGTGTTTTCAGTTATTTCACCTTTTTTTGTTAAGTACATAACTCCACATGTGTTCATTCATAGTTTTGATGCCTTCAGTGACAATCTACAATGTAAATAGTCATGAAAATAAAGAAAACACATTGAATGAGGAGAAGGTGTGTCCAAACTTTTGGCCTGTACTGTATGTGTATGTGTGTGTATATATATATATATATATATATATATATATATATATATATATATATATATATATATATATATATATATATATATATATATATATATATATATATATATATATATATATATATATTCTGTATATGTGAACGAGTGACAGGAAGAAAAGCTGTGGTATGGCGACACATGCTGGTTTTAGACCCTGAATATAACATGGCCTTCTTATTAAGACTTGTTTTTCTTTTATGAATGAACTTTTCCATATTCGGATCAGTACAGTGATTTATTAATTAAAGTGTGTCTTCTAAATTGGCAAGTGAGTTCCCAGACTATATGACTACTATACTTAGGTAAGCACACTCACCTGTTTGTTGCTATTGATCGTAAAGAAGTCCTAAAATGCAGTCGGGAAGCAAGGGAAGATTTAAGCATTCATTAGAATAAGTCAAGCAGTTGCATGATGGCAGCCCAAAACAACACAACACAACACGGCAAATAGTCAAAAGCTCATTCAGCACTCATGAGGCCAGCAGCCAGGTGTGAGTGGATGTGGGGATGATTACACACTTAATGCTTAATGGTAAAGGTGTCTGGTTGATTTTTTATACAAATTAGCCAAAAAAGCTCATGCACATTGTTATGTCCATTGCTAGAAACAGTGTTCAGCATTAGGTGACCTGGCGGAAAGAAATAATTGATGCTTAGTGAATCAAACATGCATGTTCAGTCACGTGTGGCTTTCCATTCAAGTATAGCAAATGGTTAATGATGAAGTAAATCAAATGAATGCCCTAAAACCACACTGATGGTAGCATGTGGTGTAAAAAAATGATGCATCAGTACCTGCTGTCTCTGATAGGCTGAAAATGTTTTTTCAATGTCCTCCAGATCCAGGATTTTGAAAACCTTTGCATCATCCACCTCCATCCAAACGGTGCCTTCAAGTTTATTCTGAGTGGAAGAAAATAACATAATTTTCCATGTCACACTTCAAGTCAAAATGGTGAAAAAGGACCTATAGAGGGAAGTATTTAGACAAGTATATTTCTTCACCTCAGCTAACTTGGACCAATTGAAGGACTTGAGTGGGTTGCACGGCTGCGGAATGTTCTTTCTCTTCATGGAAGGTCCCAGTGGAGCTCCTGGAGGCAGTGGGATGCCTCCTATGGGGGCGCGCCCCAGAGGGGGTGGAGGGCCGCCCGGTGGAGGAGGGGGAGGCGGGGGAGGCATGATGCCACCCGGAGGCGGGGGAGGAGGCGGACACAAGCCAGAGAAGGCAATCGTGTTTGGTACAGGGCCACCGGGGGGTCCTGGGGGCAGAGGGGGTCCGCCTGGGACAACGGCAGCTTGTCTCTGCGAGGAAGAGATTTGATATGTGGTTTAAAACGGATGACAAAACAAGGAAACAAATGATAGAGATGGGCATAATAATCCATTTGGTATTAGAGTGCACTACTTGGCTGATTCCAGCAGAGGCGCTGTTGATTCAGTCGCAAATAGTTTGCTGTTTAAGCAAGAGAAATGTGACGTCAGCTACGATAAGTTGAGCTACATGCAAATGGAAGGCATGGAAGCAGGAGTCCAAAACAATCAGGGAAAGAGTATGCCAACCAATACAATAATGTGATAGCTAATCGATCAAGGATTGTGAGCCGAATGGCCATTCAGAGACATATCAAATATAAAGTTCGACATACTGTGCTGAGTTCGTGGAGCCGTGCTGTGAGTTCGGCCACGTGCTGCTTGACATTCTTGTGCTCGCTGCTCTCCTTCTCCAGTTTCTCTTTCATCTTGTTGAGTGTCTGCATCATGTCCTCCTTCTCTTGCGTCTTGGCGTCACATTCGCGCTCCTTCTTTTCGAATCTCTGCTGTAGCTCGTGGTGCTCTGTGGCAGGAAGTCATCAGTGGAGAAGAATTTTATTTGAAAGCTTGTTTGTTTCTATCATGCCCATTAAGAATCATACCGTACATGCTCTATATACTCATATATAACACATTTTATTTAACTTTAATAATGACTTGGAGCGCATGAAAAAGTAGAAGACCAGCAACAGAACCAATGTTGTAAGAGCAGTGAAGATAAAACTGCGGAGCCAGCATTAACACCGCTGATGAATCCATTATAAAGTACAGCTAGTGTCACTTGCATGAGTTCTTATGTAACCAACCAACATTTTAAGTGCATGCAGATCTAAATAAAATGGATCACTCATCATAATTAAAATACAGTTACTGCCATCTTGTGGGTGTTCATAAAAAATACATTAGTAAGTTGCCAACTGTTACAGATGTTAATGCTGATGTTTTTTGACCACTTGCTTATTACTATGGGATAATTATTGAATAGAGGTTAGGTTATTCACCTTTTCTCATTTTTTCTGCCTGCTCTTTCCACTGTTTGACTTCATTCTCGTTGACTAACCTGAAGGGGACGACACACACAATTAACAAGCTAGGACTCACTCACCTGTCTGCTAAAAAGGAGAAACGTGAGCACTCACATCCGCACTACGTTTTTCACGTTAAAGTTCTCCAGTGGCGTGACATCGGGATCGTGACCTTTGTCATTTTGCAGGACCATCTGCTGGACAATACGGTCGAGCAGCAGCCAGTACTGCACCGTGTTACCGCTCCTCTTGTCTGCAGAGAGAAAAGAAAATACGCATTAGCGTTCATAATGAATGTCAGACATGGTGGCTGTGTCCTTGTAATTTACAGCATGGTGGCATCAATTTTTTTCACATGCTAGCGCGACTAAATGTTATTGCGCATGATACCCTTGACAATTTACTGCTGACAGGTGTTCTGTTATTGATGTTTTGGGTGCCAAGTGTCAGATATCACAGAAGAATACTAAAATGTGACCTAAAGCGGAAGGTTAACATAGGATAGGATAAGACAGGATAGACTTTTCACCACAATGGGGAAATTTTGCGATGCAGATTTTCACATACAGTAGCAAAAGTAAAACACAATGAAAAAATAAAATAAATACATAACTCGCACTAATGATTGCACTATGTGTAGATCAATAATAAAACAAAAACACCATCTTAACACTTGTATGGTACACCAAGAAAACAGGCATATCACAGTAATCACATAAGTGCATTGTAAAGTATTATGGCTGTGGTTCAAAAAGACCTGCAGGCAGCTCCTTCCTGCACTGAGGATGTGAAAGTCTAATGGGAGAAAGTATGTCATGATCTCACATGACAGTTATTGCTTTCTTGTATTTTGTATTATTTCCTGTCCAGCATTCTTATTCTTTGTTGCACTTCCTGTTTGCCTTCATGCTTCTGGTTTGAGCGTTGACTACCTCACCTGTCCCTGATTGGCAATCAGGACACACCTGTCCCTGGTTGCCAATCAGGATGCTTAGAGAGGATCTCACATGACAGTTATTGCTTACTTGTATTTTGTATTACTTCCTGTCCAGCGTTCTTATTTTTTGTTTCACTTCCTGTTTGCCTTCCTGCTTCTGGTTTGAGCGTTGACTACCTAACCGGTCCCTGATTGGCAATCGGGACACACCTGTCCCTGGTTGCCGATCAGGATGCTTAGAAAGGACAGGGCTGGATCATTTTGCTTTGCGCTTTACACATGTGTTCTGTTTGCACGCTTCCCAGCTGCACATTATTGTTTTTTGTGTTTCCCTGATTACAAAGGTCTTTTTTTCCTGCACCTGCCTGACGTCTTTGCATCTCGCAGTCCAGACAAACACCAGAATGTGACAAAGCAACTAATGCAGATGTTTGCTGTCAGGATATTGGACGTACGCCCAACAATCTAATGACTCTAACTCTGAAGAATGAACATGTGCAGTGAAGCCTGGAATCCTGCACTGCCTTATCACAACATACTTATCTTTTTGGACTGAAACCACAGAGAATTAATGTTGTGTTTATTTTAAATGGGGCATCGCCACTTCTATGTTTGATAACAGTGCAGTAGCAAACACTTACGTGGCATTAGGAGGCAGTGATGGAGGATGGACATAAAGTGTGGATATGCGTCAGTATGGTTCATCTTCTTGCGGATGAGTTCAAACACTTGGGTGGCACTCTTGGTGTCGATGTGTACCTGCAGCAGAAGGATACAGTCAGCATGTGTTGTTTTTACTTGTGTTATAAAAGGAAGGTTTCTCTTGCTCACCGACTCAAAACGTTTCGACAGTGCCAGCTCATCATCATTGCGCAGCATCTCAAAGTAGTCTAAATGCCTGCGAAAGGGTAAATATGACGACCTATTCTATGTGCAGACATTCTCTATTTGGACACTTGCCCATCATTGCAGTACTAAGCTCACCTGTCTAACGTGGCGTTTTCATGGGAACGTAGCTTATCGATAACAGGTTGGATTCCCAGCATCAGGAACTCATATCGCAGGTGGATACGGAACTCCAGACTTGTCTGAAAATTAACACAGGAAAAAGAACATTAGAATGACAACACAGCAGTTTTCTAGTGTTAAGGAAAGTGCAGAAACTGCAAAGTCACCTCTCCTGCGCCTTGACTCAGCACTGCATTAATAAAAGACATAATGGCTGTTTTCAAGTTGACCTCATCTCTGTAGCGCCCTGTACTCCGATCCAGATCATTTATAAGTGTCTGTGAAAGAAGACAAGTTATTACGGTGGTTAAATAGCTTTAAAGTTCTACCATATCTATCACCCTGACACCATCCATAGTTGTACCTGAAAGCGCGTCCTCTCGCAGGCAAAGCGCTGGTAGTGCAGCATGGCCTCCAGGATCTTCTTGTGGCCTCCTGGGACCAGGCAAACAGCACCCATGATCTCAAGCACGGCCACCTTGGTCTTGACATTCTCCGTGGCCAGGCTCTGGGCGATGATATTGATGCTCTCTGTGTGTGAGAGCACGTGGGCGCGGCCCTGAGAGTTGTTCATCAGTGCTTTGATGCAGCCGATTAGCGACGTGTGGATCTGCGATTCGGTGGTCTCGTAGTCCATGTTCTTCAGGAAGTTGAGGATGCATGTCAGGCCGTCCACGTCAATGAAGCGGGTCACAAACCTGAAGAAGAAGGCAAACCAACCACTTAATCACCTCTGTTCAATAAGTCATGTGCATAATAATGTGAGGAATCAAGGTAATTTAATTGATGTCTACCTCATCGGTTGTGTCCTTAGAGCCGTCTTCAAGCTCTCTATGGTTTTATTCCTCTCCTCCTCATCTTCCTTCTCCAGAGCAAGAAGAGTCTTTCTCTTTGGAACACAAAGCATAAGCATATACGTTACAATAAAAACTGGGGGTTTTCAATAGTTCTCACTGTAGGAACTGAAAAGTCTACCCCAGAGCAGCTGTGTCTACAAATGTAGCTTACCACCATCATGACTGTGGAGTGAATAAATACTGAGTTCTTAGTGTAAAGCGCTTTGAGTCCCTACAAAATCTAATCTAATCCATAAAAATATATTGTGTGTCCTTTTAAACATAACTCAAGTTAGTGTACAAAGTTTGAAAAATATATTTTTCTGAATTTTTGTCAAGTTGCTCCCACTTTAAAGAACAGCTTAAAGGGGAGGTGCACTTTTTTTAAAATTATGCCTATCGTTCACAATCATTATCATCCTAAAGATGATAAAAAATGATGTGGTTAATGGTGTCAGAATTGTAGCCTTCTAAAAGAACTTCAAAACCCTCCACCAACAATTTATATACACACTTCAAGCCTATGTATAATGTAGTAACAGACAGGTTCATAACAATATGTACATTTTTACAATATTTACCATATTTTGATCATTTTAAGCATTGCCGCAACTAATTTATTCGGCGCATTTATTTCTGTTTCCATAGCAGCGCACTTCTGACTTCCTGGCAATAAATGTGTTGTTTCTACTTCCGGAAACAAACGCGAGTGTGTTGTTATCATGGCAGACTTGGTAACAGACAAAGAAGACGACTATTTTTGGACAAATATAACCACAACCTTTTGTGAATCCTCCGTATATTCAGCTTAAAAAAGATAAGGATCTTTTTGATGCTGAATATACGCAGGATGAACTGCTGCTTATAGAAGCAAGCACAAACAGAGAGTAAAACGTTGGCGCAGACGGAAGCCGAGAGAGTGAGGTCAACGTGACTTTGACGCTGTAAATATGGAGCCAAGCTATTTCGACATAAATGGAGAGCTTACCCCAAATCAACTGGAAACGTCCCCAGCCAGCTGGACCAAACAAACAACTGTCCATCGAGTGAGTCACTTTAATATTGATCATGATACACGCAGCACATCATGTGTGTTATTACAACTACAGCACATATTCTCTTGACTTAGCTGTGTACAAACAAAACATGAAATGTGGGTAAATACTTAACAGATATTGTAATATGGTTGTTCATGTTTTTCAGTCAGTAGAGATGTGTCCTATCGCATTGTGTTGTGCATTACAAACTCAAACGCGATTCGAGTGCTGACGTGGAAGCTAGCTTATCTCTCGCTGTAGTAGCTCACAGCTAATATTGTAGCATGCCAATGTGTTAGTACGCTATCAAAAGATGTTTGTTCGCTCTTTCAATAACAATGTCGCTACATCGAGGTTATTATACAGATTATAGAACATAAATGAAGAATCGTTCATGTTTTTTTAATGCATTTTTAAAGTGATTTAGAGGCAGAATGGATTGCTCCCATTAGCAGCATTGCTAGCCACATAGAACAAGCCAATTTTTACGTTAGAATTTTTAAAAAATTATTTTTGTCTTCTTGTGTCTCGTAAGTATTTTAAACATTAGGCAACATTTTTGCAGTTCCCCTTAAAATAAAGCCTAAACAAGATTATTATTACCATCCATGATCCAAATGTGATTTGTTATTTTTTAAATGACATCATCTTTAAAAAAAAAGGCAGGAAAACCTCTTGGACAAGGTGGAGGAATATCCAATTCACACGTATGAAACCTCAGAGGAGGGTTTCCGCCCAACTGTAATGAGCTATTTTACAACCAGTGATGAAAATAAAAAAAGTTCATGTTATGATGACTTACAGCTGCCATCGAATTAAGTTGATCGATGTAGTACTCTGGCCAGCTAGTTGCACTTTTGTTCTCTTCTTGCTCCTGAAAACAAAAAGGAAAGACACTGTGTGTAAGACCACATAGACAAGTTTGCAACATAAGGTTGACGCATGGCCAAAATCTAAAAAGTCTGGTGACACAGTTCTCTGAGAAGTTAGCGTTGCACAGCTGGAAGCACGGCTGCTTGAGAAAATCAGCAAAGATTAGGAAATGAACGTGGATTGAGGACAAGGCTTCCTGCTGATATTCTTGCTTTAAACCTTCAAAGCACCTTAGTGGACCGAACATGTTATATTCTGATTATTTAATCATTTCGATTCGTAATGTAATGTAAACATTTTTTTTTTGTATTATAATAGAATTTGGTCTCCTTGACATAGACATATTTTTGATTTGACCGTTTTGTGACCAAAGGGTGAATAGTTTTTTGGGAATAAACTCTCATTAACCCCACATAATAATGCAAAAACAATCAATTGTTTACTAAGTCAAGGCTCTAATGACCTCATCACAAATACATATTCCGCTTTGCAACTATTTTCGGAAAATATTCCATGTTTTTTTCATTGAAAAAACAAGGGTTCTTATGTCAACATAGGCATAAAAACATTTTTTCTAAAATGTGAAGTCGTAGTGAGTAAAGTTTTTTAGAACACTTTTATTACACTTTTATGAGAGACCGTTTTGGGACCGAAGGCTAACAAGTGTAACTTCATTTGTGAACGTCTGCATTACTAGTGGAAAAAATAAAACATGGATTGAGTGATTTAGCTCTCTCTGTAAAGGAGACTTGGCGTGCACATAAAAGGCCCCTGGCTTGCGATCCTACTTCATGCACCATTAAGCGCAATCCAAGCTGTGAGCCTCACACACTAATTGCGCGTCAGTTCATAAAGCGTTCCTGCTGAGACCCTGCCTAGACGCTCCCACAGAAAGAACAGCTTTTTTTTGGCTGGTCTGCTTGGAGGAAGTGACAGCGAGGGAGGTGTTCTGACCCAGGCCCTGCGTCCAACTTGCCGCCAGTGCCAAGGCCGAACGGGGTGGGAGCTGGAAGAGTGTAATGGAACAGATGCAAAGGTGGGAACACTTCCTTTAGCAACATGAGGAGTTCATGTTTCATTGGAGAGGTCAAACCTTAAGCACAGTGAGTGATGTTTTCTGCACTTAAGCTCATGGAGAAGGAGCCAAGTGGGAAGTGTATTCCGGTATAATTTACTTTTGGAGATGCATTAGCAAGCAGAAACAAAGTCAGTTAGTTAGGGGTGGCCTCTGTCCGTTCACAAGTAGGTCTTTATGAACAGTACATGGGTCTGCTACACAGGAAGCATACATATCTCTAACAGCTTCCAATCTTCTGTGAAGGCTTGTACACGTTTTGGGCATACAGTATGATTTGCAGTGCCACTTTTCCACTGCACAGTACTGGCTTTAGTCGCTTTGGATGTACTTCATGGGAAACCACGCTGCATTGGACACATCAGACGGACGGGGCTGGTAAAGAACAACAATGGAGGTGGTCACGTGTATTTACTCATTAGCATGTTGGCCACAGCAAGAAGACATGTTTTTTTAAATCTGATTTTAAATGTAAAAAAAAAGAAGGAGATGGTGTCACGGCGCATGCGCAATCCCGCATGTCATCTGCTGCAAGCGCAGCCGGCAGCTGTGCTGAAAGCGCACCGGTACACGCCCGTGCTCGCTCTTCCCGCATTGCTGCCACGCGCCTGCAAGCAATCTGCAATCAGCGCACCTGGGTCTGATGAGGGCAGACGGCATAAAGACCAGCGTACCCGAAGATCCAGTGCCAGAACGTAGTTCACTCTCTGTAGTAAGCGTCCCGTCCCTGGCTTCCCTTTGCGTACCTGCTCTCTCTGTGCTTTCCCCATGCCCGTGTCTTATGTCCTCTGTGTTCCCCGCAGTGTTCCCCCTGTTTCCCGTGATCGATCTGTGTGCCTCGACTTCCCACTGAATTCTGGACTGCCTCCCTCGAGCCTCGACCCCTGCTAGGACACGGACCTCGTTGCCTCTCTCCAGCCCCCGATCACTCGCTTGCCCACGGACTGTCTTCTCGCCTTGCCCCTCTGGTCTGACGAAGGATTCATCCAACACGCACTTACAACAAACTCTGGTAACATTTACATCGTCTTGCACCATTCACGTGTACGTATACATCATCTTCAGTTTCAATAAACCTATTGAACTGATCCCTGCCGTTGCGTCGTCTCCTTCCCCCGTCGTACGTAACAGATGGTTTTTGATCCCAAATCTGTGGGGATCACAGCCCGATCGTTATCCATGGGGAGAGAGTGGAGCAGGTGTCCTCCTATAAGTACTCGGGTATTTGTTTTGATTCCCAGTTAACTTGGGCCAACCAAGTTGACTCTGTTTGCTCCCGTATTAACCAGCGTTTGCACTTTCTAAGGAGGCTCAGGGTCCACGGTGTGGCAAGCAACATCACGATGTTGTTTTATAAGGCAAACATTGAATCTGTCATCCGTTATGGCATCTCCACATGGTTTGGAAATCTGGCTGTCAAACTCAAAACCCAACTTCAAAACCTTATCAAGAGGGCTGGTAAAATAATTGGCATGCAGCCCCCTTGTTCCCCTCAAGAAATATTCGACAAGACCGTGAATCACCCGCGACCCACACCACATACTGTACTTCATAGTGAAACTGTGTTGATGCCAAATGGTCAATGGTACAGAACAGCAACATACAAACTCAACAGGTATTGATTTTCCTTTGTCCCACTGGCAATCAAATCACTTAACAACAGAAAACTACTGTAATAACCGGATGCAATAATAAAGAGTGCAATATTGGGATAGTGCAATACGGGAGGTGTGCAACACGGGGGGGAGTGTAATGTGTGATCTCATAACTAACTAATATACCTGCACACTGTTCACTGTCGTCACTGTATTGTCGGATGAACTGTATATACTGTATGTATGTATGTTTGTATGTATGTAATGTATGTAAAACGCTGTGTCTTGATGTCCAAGACAAATTTTTCCTCGGAGACAATAAAGTTTATTATTATTATTATTATCCGAGAGGTGACTGAGGCCAGCAAGAAAAGAAAGATGAGGAGCGTAGTAGTGTAGCAGCAGGGTAATGTAACGTTGGCATGTCTGTTTATTCTTGTCGTTTGTAGCCACGTATCCTCTTGTTGGACAAATTAGAGACTAACAGTGGTTTACAGAACAAGAAACCGTACCTCATAATACCTGCTTTTGTAAAAGGAAAAGTCCCACTAGCAAGTAGAACCGAGCTGATTAGGTACCGTGCAGTGCAGTGTAGTTTCTCCCAAAGTTTTTTGATAATGTTCTTCCAAACCAAACTCTTTTACTCATTCTTTTAAAGACATTGCTTTGTGTGTTGCTTCAAAGAACAGAAAAAAAATGGCCTTTTATGTCCGACTCATCCCTTCACGCTTCATCCCTCCATCTGATAAGCCTACACCTGTGCAAGCGAATCCTTCCTGTTTGCTCTGGACCGCCAATGTATTTCTTTTTCCTCCCTTTTCATTGCACACTTTGAGTTCCAATGATGCATTTATCTGTTTGGATGCGGGCCAAGGTCCTGCTGCCGACTCAGCTTTATCGATGTTATTTTGTCACCACCCACTAACCCCCACATAACAGGTCAATACCCCACTATTATACAAGCACAGGGTTTCGCCACGCTTTTGTTGGAGCTTTATTTCCAAAATGTTCTATTGAGCTATTTTTGGCTGCAGTATGCGTTATAATGAGGCCGCTATCTGGGGCGCGGGAGAAACGGCAGCATACTTTTTCCATGAGCTGATGGCTGAGATGAGACACTACGAGATAACAGACCACACACTGAAGACCTAGCAAATTAGAAATGGGTGTATGACTACTATATAAGGGTTTGTTTAAGGCGCTGACAATGAAAGAAGGTGAGCCAGCAGAAGCCATGAAAACATTTGACATTGGGGAACCACAAGTGAGGAAACAGTCTTTGTGTGCTCAACGCTGGGTGACATAACATTGTAATACTCCTAAATGGGTGATTCAGGATGCGTCATTCAGCAAAAATTAGCTATAAATGCATCAACACAACTCAGCTGACAAAGAGAAATTAAGAATGACATCAACATATCTCATCTCCTTTTTTCCAACCCACAAACTCAGCTAGCCGTAGGCGAGGTTCCAAGACGGCGTCTGACTAACACACCTTACGAGTGTAACATCGATGACCGTATGGAGGTGCGCTCACGGCGATGTGGGGACTAGCCGGAGGATCTCAAGCGAAGCCTGAGAAAATAGGCGTGATGAGGTCGCAGTGATATCAGCGTGATCTCTAATTTAAAACAGGCTGGGTATTTAATAAAAAAACTACCAGGATACATGATGGGAAACAAAGAGGCTAGTGTTTTTACAGCTTGACCCATTCTCTGGAGGGAAAAGTCAGGATGTCTCGTCTCTCGCTTTACTGCCAGATCAGCGTTTTTATCACCAAAGTTGTAAAGAATTGACAAAAACTACCGGTGAAATGTGACTCAATCTTAGTGTGCCCCAACTTTAGAGTGTTTTGAGATAAGAGCTGTCTCGTGGCTAATTGCTATGCTCTAAATTGCAAGCAAAAGTTTGAGTTACAAGCATCCCCGCCATTAGTTGGTATAGCAAATGTCACAGTGAACTCTGTAAGATCTGCCCGAAACATCTGGCCTTACTCAGTAACATTACCTTATAGCTAGAGATTGACATTACTTTGTTATCCAACCATGGGAAGAAAGTGAGTGTTGAGAACAGTGCTATGACGAAGAAGCGGATAATATTTATTGAATTAAATTGTTTGGTTTTTTTTAAAACATGACTAAGCATTAATTAAAGCAATGCTTCAATTTAATTTACCAAATGCAAATATCAGGTTTCCTTTGCAGTGGTGTCGAACTGCACAGCACCATACTGTGAAGTTTTTGTAATATTGCATCCTTTTGATTGTGCATGACCGCGTCGAGACAGGATATCCTACATATGCACACCGACAGCCTTGACAAACAATGTCGTGTATAAAAAGGAAGAGTGCAGGCGGCTGTGTTTTCCTACATGTGAGGAGTGAAAGGGAAAGCACATGGAAAACATGTAATTGCTTAAACAAGACAGTAAATGTTTGCTCTGTTTTAAGTGTTAATAGCTGTGGGCAAATGATGTCACGCTTTTTACATCTACAGTACATAATCCTTTGAGTGTTTATAAAAATAAAAATACCTGTACTCCATGATACGGGAGTGGTGTAATTCCCACTTTGGGGGGAATGTTTGAAATGTTATGAGATATGTACTGTATGTGGTTTTGGTATTATCGATAAAAGCTGACGGACGGTGTAAACACCAGGGAGGTCGCCTGAGAATCTCTGCTCCTCATCACAGAAGCTGATATAGGAATGTTGCTGATAAAAACTGAAAACAAAACAAAAAACAACAAAGAGAATGTGTTCCCCCTCTTTTAATTCATGCATGTTCTATCTGCCACTGACATGTGCCTTTCAAACTGCTAAAATTACCAATATAAACCGTATTTTTCGGACTATAAGGCGCACTTAAAATCCTTTCATTTTCTCAAAATTCGACAGTGCGCCTTATAACCCGGTGCGCCTAATGTACGGAATAATTCTGGTTGTGCTTACAGATTTCAAAGCAATTTTATTTGGTACATGGTGAAATGATAAGTGTGATCAGTAGCCGAGAGCTCAAACCACTTGTAAACGTTTTTGTGTGTCTGTATGCGGAGTAAAACTATGGAACAAACTGGACTTCCAACACAAGCAATGCCAAACTATTAATCGATTTGAACTATTATACAAACATGGGGTCTGGTTCAAATATAGAGATGAGGGTCTTTAATTTGACCTGCTGTTGTACTCTGTCTCAAAGTGTTAACATGTGCTCAATGTTTCCTTACCATTATTGCTATGTTGTCTATTACCATTATTGCTATGTTGTCTATTACCATTGTTGGTATATTCATTATTCCTACATTGTTGATACAAATTATTGTTACAGTGTAATAATTATTGTTACCTGTGGAAATGCCACTATGATACAACATCTGTATTATAATCCTTGAACAAAGTAAGAATGAAACTCATGTGAATAATCACTGAATGGAGAACTGGGGGTGGGATTAAATAAGTTATCTTCTTCCCACTCCCTTTCAGGCTAAACTGGACAATCATGCACTATATTAATTTATTTTATTATGTTTTGTCAACTTGTACTTCTTTTTGTCATTGCCTGAAATAAATAAATAAATGAAAAATAAATGAAATTAATGAATGGTAGTCACACATAAGAGATACGTGTAGACTGCAATATGACGCAAGTAAACAACACCAAAACGTTAAAATGTTCCATTGAGAATATATAACATTATACATGGTGCTCAAAAATCTGTCAAAATGTTTTAGTACGACTTTGGTAAGCTATGAAGCCGCACGGCTTGATGGATTGTCGGAGCAATACGGCTACCGTAGTCAGATGTACTGTATTATAGAGGTGTGTGTATAAGGACTGTAAAAAGGCACCTATTAGCTGACATATAATCTATTTTTGCAATATTATGCAAAACCAACCTTCTGGTACCTGCTGATGTGTATTTGGGATCTGCATAAGTCCTGATAATTTGATAAGCTTCTTCTTGTTATGGGACATTCATCCTCTGCTGTTGCCATTTCTAATATAACGTAGCGTAAAGTTCTTACTTATATCTGTCAGTAGACTCACTATGGAAGCGCTAAAATCTACTGGTGTAGTGCCATCCATTTTCTACCGCTTGTCCCTTTTTGGGGTCGCGGTGGGTGCTGGAGCCTATATCAGCTGCATTTGGGTGGAAGGCGGGGTACACCCTGGACAAGTCGCCACCTCATCGCAGGGCCAACACTGGTGTAGTGGGTTTACATAATTCACCCACGGAACTTTAGTTATTAGAGAGTTCTGGTCGGAAGGTTTTTCACGGGACACATTTCCTGCATTGTTGTTGCACTAGTGAGCCACGGATGAGGAGATGCTGCTCCGTTATTGATTTAAGTCAAGTCAGAGTTTCACTAAAACAGTTGGCTCCATCTTTTGACACTTCTTCCACTCCCGTCCTTGCACGCTACACTGCTACAACAAAGATGACGGGGAGAAGATAATGTCGAAGGTTAGCCACGTAAATAAGACCAACCACTAAACGGCGCATCCTGAAGTGACTGTCAGTAAGCGACTTGAAGATGGTCTGTAAAACATAATCTACAGTGTTTCCCACACATTCATTTATTTGTGGCGGCCCGCCACGAAAGAATTACGTCCGCCACAAATTTAAAAAAATAAATAAAACATTTAAAAAAATAAAAAATAAAAATAACAATTTAAACATTTTTTTAAATTTTTTTTTGTCCTCTCCAGCTTCTCAGGCAAATCATATAGTTGATGTAGATGCCCATATCGGCTGTTCAGATTTATTTTACAAAAGAGAAGTGTAGGATACTTCTCTTGTTGCCTTATTTGTATTTGACTTTATTAAATGTATTTATATTAGAAACACAACATGTGTATATAACAAAGGGTGCAAAGTCTGCAGGCAGTAGGAAACACATGGTTAAGTGTAGGGAGTAAAACTGATGGCAGTCTAAAGTTCAAGATTTTTGGAGCTCTTTGTTCAGTGGATCAGATGTTTGATGAAGCTCTGTGTCTATCTACCACCACTACTGTTTTCTGTTTATTTGTTACTGACTGTGGCAGGACACCTCTGCCACTGTTTCACTTTATGTTGCTGGTAAATAATATGGTTGTAGTATTAGGCTAAAGTTAAATTATTTAGTATGCACTAATTAAAGGGGCAGAGCTTTGAGACATTTTAGCTTTTATATTTTATAAGATATATTTTTTGTAAGAACCACAATTAATAAATATAATTCAGTGAATAACTTATTGTTCAAATCTGTATATAAATATGTACATAAAGTGTTGTAATTATATTGTAAAATGGATGGATGGATGGGCGTTTAACACAAAACTGTTATTATTAATTAGTAAGTATACATTTTTTTAGCCTTTTTAGAGAAAATCAAATCATTGTAGTACATTATGCAAATTACTTGATGTCTTGGTGACCACGCCCATAGCCACGCCCCCACCGCCACAGGTATCTTGGCAGTTTATGGGAAACACTGATCTATGCAACATTTTCATCATAATATGACCCCTTTAATGCACCTTATAATCAGGTGCGCCTTTTGTATGAAAATAGACTTGAATAGACTTGCTCATTGGCATTGCGCCTTATAACCCGGTGCGCCCTATGTTTCGGAAAATACGGTAATAAATACAAAGCATAATTCTTTAATATTTCCTACATTTGAGTGCTTTTGTTAAAAGCAAAAATAAATCAATATTCCATAAGTCCAGATGCCACAATCAATCGAGGAATACTGCAAAGATGGGTAGCAAAGTTTCTTTGATCTACCTTTTAGGAAACCACTTAGAGAAAAAGCCTTTGGATGGCTCAGCTCGGAAGCTGCATGCGGCATCGAACGCACCAGGAAGGAGACACGCAAACAAAAACAATGGAGAAGAGTTTGGCTGCTGCCCTTAATATGAGACAAATTTCCTCCATAAGGTCACTGAGGGCGGCAAAGAAACATGTACCGCAGCAAAGTGGAGACATTGGAATATACTACTGCAGCGTCAAGAGTTTTTGTCATTTCTTGATCCTTGAATATTGCGGCGATGACAAATATGCGCCACCAAAGTGTGACCAGCAGTGGTTTGACTCAGCTTGGCACATTTGGAACCTATGCAGTAACTTAAAAATAGTGCCAGTTTTTGCAAAAGAAGAGTGGCCATGCAGTGGGAAAAGGACATACAGTATGTAATGGATAGAAATGTACCTTCTTTTTGCTGCAGTAGATCTGCCATTTTTTCTCAGCCGGCAGGGCAAACATGGCTTCCCGGTGCTTCTCTGTGAGGTCCAGCTCGTCCTGCAAAAAAAAAAATATATAAGATGGTTCTAAAACTTTGAGGAGGCTGTAAGAGAAGGGACACATTGTTGTAATCAAGAAGTATTTCCCTCGATGTCTGCAAGACATCAGTACAAGTTGCTACGGCGCTAGTCTTCTTCCATTAAACACATAGCGATGCCATTTGATGACCTCATCCTTCATTGGTAATATCTTAATTCAGCTGTAATGTAGTCATTATGTTGTGGCGTTACAATGGGCTTGGGTTTTAACATAGTTGGAACACTGATTTAGATTATTCAATAGTAGAAAGAAAGAAAAAAATCCATCAGTTTTTTCCTTCAAACAAAAGGCATATGACCGCAACCAACGCGTTCCTGTGTCAGTTTGTGCTTCATAATGTGTGTGGGATGGCACCGGGTGCTCAAACCAGCCTGTGGACATGTGAGTAGTGAACGAGAGATACTAGGCGTTGGCCTGTCTGACATGTGCTAACAAACATCTGGAGACAACATGCGTCCCGATACATAACATATTTCACAGAGGCGCACGCAAGGCTTGCGGCTGAGCTTGTGTTTAGATTCTGCGAAGAGTTTGGAGAATGTCTGAATGCAAGTATGACAGAATAGCTTGAGGGGGGGCTTGTGAGCCTCTTAATATTCTGCTCTCGAACCACTGAGGGCACATCACAACCACACGAGTATGTTTTGTTTGACGAGCGTTCAGATTCGTACTCCAACGCAGCACACCCTCGCTGCATGATTGCTCATGCACAAGCGCCCTACCCAAATATGCTTTACAATCAAAATGAGTGCTACTCCTGCTAGGTATTCATAATAACTTCTACTTTGCATGTCAGAAATAAATATGACTAGAAAAAAGATGCAATTAAAAATGATTTTGACTAACAGTAGATGTGTCAGTTATTATAACCACAACTTCTGCATATCTAAAATAAAAAATAAAAAACTAAGTCAAGAAACACACGATAAACTCGCTCATAGAAAAACTAAATATAAGAAGCACATAGAATAGAATAGAAAGTACTTTATTGATCCCTGGGGGAAATTCAGCACCACAGTTCGCTCACAATAGACAATGATAATAATAAATAATATAATATATATAATATATCATATATATAATATATAATATATGAATAATATAAATATATTCTACATATATTCTACATTTAAGTACAGTCAAGAAGGAACATATGCATTATACCAGATCTGGGCAAAGGCCCGGGGGCCACATGCGGCCCGTTGAGCTTTTCAATCTGGCCCGCCGGACATTCCCAAATCATTTTTTGAGATCTTTAAGTTGGAAACTGTAGCTGCCATTATGATTTGCAGTGATGTTTTCTAATGACCGTAAGTCTTGAACTATACAAAGTATTTCAATGGTTGGAATCTGCGCTTCGGGATTATATAGCAGTTACTATGGTAATCTAATTAGTTACTATGGTCATCTACATCACAGCAGCTCAGACGAGGCACCAAGCAATGTGGGCGGGAAGCGTTTCCACAGACGCAGAAGGAGGTTTTCACAACAAAGTTCTAAAGCTTAGTGATATATCAGATTGTAGGTGGGTTTATTTTGCACCCTTTGCGTTCATATTTCACTGTTTGTTGCATTTTTGTTGCGTTTCACTTGATTGTAAAATATGTCGATCGAAAGGGGGTGTGACGTTCATATTTTGTCAATATTCAGTGTTTTATCCTTCATAGAAAATTGTAAAATTCCATTACATTTTTTCAGGCGGTCTGTCATAACGTTTTTAGCATTCAATCAGACATTATTGTGAGGGTTTGTATTAGTGTTCCTAAAAATAGATACCGGCCCCCAGACACATTTTTTTCTCTAAATGTGTCTCCCGAGTCAAAATAATTGCCCAGGCCTGCATTATACAGTCTGATGGCTGACATGATAGACTTGCTCACACACAAGCATACTAGATTTGTCATATAAATCAGTGGTTCCCAACCCCCGGACCGGTCCGTGAAACATTTTCTACCGGGCCGCAGAGAAATATTAAATAATTTATAAATGACTGCATTTTTTCCGTTTTAACTTTCGCCTGTCCAACTCGACACACCAATAAGCTTGTGTATAGATGTACAACAAAACTTCTCAAAGGAAGTTGCTATTTATCATATTTTTTATAACTTTGTGACATGATACAATGCACATTAATGAACATATAAAATATTAATGTGACAGATTGTAGCCAAAGGCTGATTTCCATCTGCAGTGCCAGCAGGTTGATGGTCACCTGCTGGGGATCTCATTACAAAGAAACAAGCCCAGGGGTCCCACTAACTCAGAGTTATAGTGTGTTGTATTTTTCATGCACTTATTTTTGCTGTATTTATCTGGCACATGTGGAAAGCCGTTCCCTAAAAATAATGCCTACATTAAACTGGTCCGTGGTGCAAAAAAGGTTGGGGACCACTGATATAAATAATGGGATTGTTTCTTTTACCATTAAAACATATACGTACATTAAAGTTCCAATGATTGTCACACACACGCTAGGTGTGATGAAATTTGTCCTCTGCATTTGACCTATCCCCATGTTCACCCCCTGGGAGGTGAGGGGAGCAGTGAGCAGCAGCGTGCGCCGCGCTCAGGAATAATTTGGTGATTCAACCCCCAATTCCAACCCTTGATGCTGAGTGCCAAACATGGCACTGATGACTAATGATCTATTGCTAACGATGGATGCTGATGCATCATCGATGTTGCTGCTTTTTGAGCTTAGCGCTGCTTTCGATACAGTCGATCATAATATTTTGTTAGAGCGTATCAAAACATGTATTGGTATGTCAGACTTAGCCTTGTCTTGGTTTAACTCCTATCTTACTGACAGGATTCAGTGTGTCTCCCATAACAATGTGACCTCGGACTATGTTAAGGTAACGTGCGGAGTTCCCCAGGGTTCGGTTCTTGGCCCTGCACTCTTCAGCATCTACATGCTGCTGCTAAGTGACATCATACGTAAATACAGTGTTAGCTTTCACTGTTATGCTGATGACACCCAACTCTACATGCCCCTAAAGCTGACCAACACGCCAGATTGTAGTCAGCTGGAGGCGTGTCTTAATGAAATTAAACAATGGATGTCCGCTAACTTTTTGCAACTCAACGCTAAGAAAACAGAAATGCTGATTATCGGTCCTGCTAGACACCGACACCTATTTAATAATACCACCTTAACATTTGACAACCAAACAATTACACAAGGCGACTCGGTAAAGAATTTGGGTATTATCTTCGACCCAACTCTCTCGTTTGAGTCACACATTAAGAGTGTTACTAAAACGGCCTTCTTTCATCTCCGTAATATCGCTAAAATTAGTTCCATTTTGTCCACTAGCGACGCTGAGATCATTATTCATGCGTTCGTTACGTCTCGTCTCGATTACTGTAACGTATTATTTTCGGGTCTCCCAATGTCTAGCATTAAAAGATTACAGTTGGTACAAAATGCGGCTGCAAGACTTTTGACAAAAACAAGAAAGTTTGATCATATTACGCCTATACTGTATATACTTTATATACATACATACATACATACATACATACATACATACATACATACATACATACATACATACATACATACACATATATATATATATATATATATATATATATATATATATATATATATATATATATATATATATATATATATATATATATATATATATACATACACTACCGTTCAAAAGTTTGGGGTCACATTGAAATGTCCTTATTTTTGAAGGAAAAGCACTGTACTTTTCAATAAAGATAACTTTAAACTAGCCTTAACTTTAAAGAAATACACTCTATACATTGCTAAGGTGGTAAATGACTATTCTAGCTGCAAATGTCTGGTTTTTGGTGCAATATCTACATAGGTGTATAGAGGCCCATTTCCAGCAACTATCACTCCAGTGTTCTAATGGTACAATGCGTTTGCTCATTGGCTCAGAAGGCTAATTGATGATTAGAAAACCCTTGTGCAATCATGTTCACACATCTGAAAACAGTTTAGCTTGTTACAGAAGCTACAAAACTGACCTTCCTTTGAGCAGATTGAGTTTCTGGAGCATCACATTTGTGGGATCAATTAAACGCTCAAAATGGCCAGAAAAAGAGAACTTTCATCTGAAACTCAACAGTCTATTCTTGTTCTTAGAAATGAAGGCTGGCTATTCCACAAAATTGTTTGGGTGACCCCAAACTTTTGAACGGTAGTGTATACACGTAATAGATAAAAAGGAGTACATACATACCGGTACCTATACTGGCTCACCTGCACTGGCTTCCTGTGCACCTAAGATGTGACTTTAAGGTTTTACTACTTGCGTATAAAATACTACACGGTCCAGCTCCAGCCTATCTCGCCGATTGTATTGTACCATATGTCCCGACAAGAAATCTGCGTTCAAAGAACTCCGGCTTATTAGTGATTCCCAGAGCCAAAAAAAAGTCTGCGGGCTATAGAGCGTTTTCTATTCAGGCTCCGGTACTATGGAATGCCCTCCCGGTAACAGTTAGAGATGCTACCTCAGTAGAACCATTTAAGTCCCATCTTAAACCGCATTTGTATACTGTAGCCTTTAAATAGACCCCCCTTTTAGATCAGTTGATCTGCCGTTTCTTTTCTGCTCTGCCCCCCTCTCCTTCGTGGAGGGAGGGGCACAGGTTCGGTGGCCACGGATGAAGCGCTGGCTGTCCAAAGTCGGGACCCGGGGTGGACCGCTCGTCTGTGAATCGGTTGGGGACGTCTCTGCGCTGCTGACCTGTCTCTGCTCGGGATGGTCTCCTGCTGGCCCCACTATGGACTGGACTCTCACTATTATGTTAGATCCACTAAGGACTGTACTCTCACAATATTATGCTAGATCCACTCGACGTCCATTGCACCGCTCGCCCACCACATCTGCGGTCCCCTCCAAGGTTTCTCATTGTCCCATTGGGTTGAGTTTTTCCTTGCCCTGATGTGGGATATGAGCCGAGGATGTCATTGTGGCTTGTGCAGCCCTTTGAGATTGATCATGATTTAGGGCTATATAAGTAAAACATTGATTGATTGATTGGAGGCAATGGGTACCATTTTTGTAGTCTTTGGTATGACTCGTCCGGAGTTTGACCTCACAACTTCCCAGTCTCAGGGCGGACACTCTAACCACAATATATGACTACAAATCATGCATTAGGTTGAACGAAGCCCACTATCCTCTTGACATACAAACAAGTTGGATGTAGTCAGATAATTTCATTTTTTCACAAATCAGACAGGTTTCCCTAGATACTTACGCACGAGTACACCATGTAATTATTTCGTTCCTCACAAAAGCTATTAATGATAACAGTATAAGAGAAATAAACATGGAGCCCTGCTAACATGGAAGACACCTTAATAATCCATTCATCTCCATCCATCATCTTCCGCTTATCCGAGGTCGGGTCGCGGGGGCAGCAGCCTAAGCAGGGAAGCCCAGACTTCCCTCTCCCCAGCCACTTCGTCTAGCTCTTCCCGGGGGATCCCAAGGCGTTCCCAGGCCAGCCGGGAGACATAGTCCTCCCAACGTGTCAAGGGTCTTCCCCGTGGCCTCCTACCGGTCGGACGTGCCCTAAACACCTCCCTAGGGAGGCGTTCGGGTGGCATCCTGACCAGATGCCCGAACCACCTCATCTGGTTCCTCTCGATGTGGAGGAGCAGCGGCTTTACTTTGAGCTCCTCCCGGATGGCAGAGCTTCTCACCCTATCTCTAAGGGAGTGCCCCGCCACCCGGCGGAGGAAACTCATTTCGGCCGCTTGTACCCGTGATCTTGTCTTTTCGGTCATAACCCAAAGCTCATGACCATAGGTGAGGATGGGAACGTAGATCGACCGCTAAATTGAGAGCTTTGCCTTCCGGCTCAGCTCCTTCTTCACCACAACGGATCGATACAGCGTCCGCATTACTGAAGACGCCGCACCGATCCGCCTGTCGATCTCACGATCCACTCTTCCCCCACTCGTGAACAAGACTCTGAGGTACTTGAACTCCTCCACTTGGGGCAGGGTCTGCTCCGCAACCCGGAGACGGCACTCCACCCTTTTCCGGGCGAGAACCATGGACTCTGATTTGGAGGTGCTGATTCTCATCCCAGTCGCTTCACACTCAGCTGCGAACCGATCCAGTGAGAGCTGAAGATCCTGGCCAGATGAAGCCATCAGGACCACATCATCTGCAAAAAGCAGAGACCTAATCCTGCAGCCACCAAACCGGATTCCCTTAACGCCTTGACTGCGCCTAGATATTCTGTCCATAAAAGTTATGAACAGAATCGGTGACAAAGGGCAGCCTTGGCGGAGTCCAACCCTCACTGGAAACGTGTCCGACTTACTGCCGGCAATGCGGCCCAAGCTCTGACACTGATCATACAGGGAGCGGACCGCCACAATCAGACAGTCCGATACCCCATACCTTAATAATAACCAAGTTTAATTATATTTAGTTTGATGTAATCAACAGGTTGATTCTCAAAAATGTTTGAGAAATATTCTTGGAAACTATAATAACTAATTAAAAGTTAAAGTTAAAGTACCAATTATTGTCACACACACACTAGGTGAGGTGTGGTGAGATTATCCTCTGCATTTTTTGTTGATTGCAAACTTCACGAGGCTAATTGACGTGCAGGATGAGGAGAACTTCATGTAAATTTCAACTTCCAATGCACACTTATCCCCTTTAGACGAGACCCTTTTATTCCCTGTAGCAAAATGGCCTTCGATTAGCCGCACACTCAAGGGCTCGCATGGAGTGAAAGGCAAAAGCACGTGTGTCATTTCCTTTCTGGTAAACACAGCAACTGAAAGCCTCCTTGTCGTCACACTCAATTATGTACTCATAAAGGGATGTTAGACAAAAACAAGCAATTAGCAGATGGCGGAGGCCTCGACATGAGGAGCTGCTGAATGAGGTCCATTGATGTGCAAAAATGTCATGCTTACATTACTGTGGCAACCAACAATGGCAGAGAAAAAGGGGAGCTGGGCAAATTAGAGGAGACAATTGGACAGAGAAAGAATGGCCCCGTTACTCACAAGATGATCTAAAGTAAGAGGAAATGACTGCAGCTGTATTGAAAGTGTGCCAAAGTATTAAGTCTGGACAATGAAGAACACAACAAGGGCAAACTTACCACCAACTCTGAAAACATTCCATCCAGCTCGTCGTACCCTGGCATGGGCAGCGCTGGCTCCATGGCCTGCAGGGCAAAGTCTTCCCGCAGCTTGTAGGTGATCTCCGGATGGTCGCTGTTGTTGAAGCAGCAGAGGATGAAGGAGAGGCCCCCGCGGCCACCGCTGCCACCATTGCCGCGCTTCCGGGGAGGCATGGCTCTCCTCGGCGGATAAGGCTTAGCCGGCAGGGAGGGTCGTCGGAGGCTCTTTTAGGGGCCTCGTTGCGGCCTCCACCACCACAGAGCTTGGCCTCCGTCAGGGGGTTCTGCACCGGGGAAAGACATTCCAAGTCGATCAGTTCAAGAAGTTTTTTCTTCTGAATTGTTTTATTCGTCATTATTACATGAGAGCTATCACATTTTTACATTTACCTAATTGAGGCAAATATAGGACAACTCTGAATATAAAACAACTCTACCAATATCTTAAAACCGTCATCATATCGACATCAGATTTTTGTTTACCCTCCCAACTGTCTCTCAATAACGATCACGTTATTGAATTTTTCTCACACACACACACACACACACACACACACACACACACACACACACACACACACACACACACACACACACACACACACACACACACACACACACACACACACACACACACACACACACACACAGGTTGTTTCACACTTGCATAATTGAATTAACTTTAAGAAAGAACCTGATATTTGGATACAAATGTAATTTTGTCAGAATGTCATACAGGAACACATTTTAAATGTTTTACTTGAATACACATAATTTATTTGCTAAAAACGTGGCAACATTTTTATTTTAAGTCCCATCTGGGTGTATTTGTGAGTTAAATTTGCATAACAACCCGCGGCTCCTTTTAGGTAACCAGCCACGGTTAAGGTAAAAGATATATTTTGGGATTAATCACATGAATGAACTCGTTATTTTTTTAAATATATATTTATACAGTATATACACATATATATAATATATAAACATATACATTATACATACGTACACGCACACACACAATGAATGCCAGTTTCACTAATCTTTACTCCTTTTATATACAGGTATAAATTTATATATAAACACGTAAAAGATAAAAAGGAGAAGACAATAAAAATATGGATTTTTAATACCAGCCCTTCTTCTCAACAGTGTATTACTAGCCAGGCAATTTCGACATTTGAATTAAGAGATGGCATCCGTAATATCTCGATGTCTGCAGGCCGGTAGTTTGTCATAGACGGTGCCTTAGGACGTTGACCCTGAGGCTCTTCGTTAGGTTTTTATTTTCATCACTTCCTGGTTTTGAGTTCATGTCAGTACTTAGTCGGATTTTAACAACCATCTCTACTGTTCTTCATGCTGTGTTTTCAAGAATAGACGTTTTAGTCACCAGTAGCGACTTGTTGGCGGCATGTTTTGTAGATTATCGCAGTGTTTCCCATAAACTGCCAAGATACCTGTGGCGGTGGGGGCGTGGCTATGGGCGTGGTCAACGTGACATCGAGTAATTTGCATCATTTACTACAATGATATGATTTTCTCTAAAAAGGCTCAAAAAATGTATACATACTAATTAATAATACCAGTTTTGTTTTAAACGTCCATCCATTCATCCATTTTACAATATAATTACAACACTTTATGTACATATTTATATACAGATTTGAACAACAAGTTATTCACTGAAATATATTTATTAATTGTGGTTCTTACAAAAAATGTATCTTATAAAGTATAAAAGCTAAAATGTCTCTTAAAGCTCTGCCCCTTTAATTAGTGCATACTAAATAATTTAACTTTAGCCTACTACTACAACCATATTATTTACCAGCAACATAAAGTGAAACAGAGGCAGAGGTGTCCTGCCACAGTCAGTTACAAATAAACAGAAAACAGTAGTGGTCAAATACAAATAAGGCAACAAGAGAAGTATCCTACACTTCTCTTTTGTAAAGTAAATCTGAACAGCCTATATGGGCATCTACATCAACTATATGATTTGCCTGAGGAGCTTTTTTTTTAATGTGTGGCGAACGTAATTCTTTCGTGGCGGGCCGCCACAAATAAATGAATGTGTGGGAAACACTGTTATCGTTCTTTAGTCAGTGTCCGACTTTTTTAATCCAAACCAAAGCCAAACAAAGAAGTTTTGGGTTTTTGGTAATTTCGCTTCCATTGTGCTTTGCTTGACATCTTGTTATAAAATGATTTTTAATTACATACAAATGCTACACCGGAGCAGCAGCATTACTGCAGCTACACTCGATGCAGCCCAGATGTTAGAAAATATGTAGGGCTGCAACTAACGATTAATTTGATAATCGATTAATCTGTCGATTATTACTTCGATTAATCGATTAATAATCGGATAAAAGAGACAAACTACATTTCTATCCTTTCCAGTATATTATTGAAAAAAAACAGTATACTGGCACCATGTTGTGGACATTGGGGATGCAGCATACACCAACAATAACACAGAAATGTAACTCATCAGAACTGAATCAGATATTGTACACGTTTCTGTTGTGAATAATAAAGGATTCATTTTAGGCTGCCTCTGAATAATAGCATGAAATATTCCAGCACCTCCATAACGTTTAGTTATACTAAAGCGTCACTCAAATCTAAATATATTTATATAGCTTTATCAGCCCGGCTACATCGATCCATTATGAAACCAACCTGAGATGTTTCTGTCCGTTACGTTTATTTCGAAATTGGTAACCGTGCGTTTTCTCTCTCAAAACTGAGAGTCAAATGTGCCGGAGACACATTATCAGCCCCGCGTTGCAACAAAGGGATAACTTTAACGTTACTCACAAAAAAGCTGAACTCATGAATGCTTGTTGCCACTATGGACTTAAAAAGTTACGTACTGTGAGTTCTTCCCTTCATCCATGGCTCCAACATTTTTCTTCTTCAGGTGCTCCTGAAGCAATGTTGTACTTCTGTGCCATTTTGCAGGAAACGGTCTTCTTTGAAGTCTTTAAAGTGAAGTGTTCCCACACTTTTGACGACTTAGGTCGTACACTTTTCTCCATTGAAGCAATAACCTCAAGATGTTTCTCCGCTAAACTATCGGTAGTGTTTTCCTGCGCCATTTTTCGAATTTTTCCAGCAAAGGAGACGGCGTCGTCACGTGAGCTGCACATGACACATCATTGGCTAGCTTACGCCACCTCATGAGACGTAGCCTCAGCGCCGCCCTGGCGCTGTTTTGTACTGTTTTTGTACTTATTTTGATAATTGTTTCTCAGCTGTTTGTAAATGTTGCAGTTTATAAATAAAGGTTTATAAAACAAAAAAAAACAACAACAAAAAAATAACCAAAAAAAAAAAAAAAAAAAAAGCCTCCGCGCATGCGCATAGCATAGTTCCAACGAATCGATGACTAAATTAATCGCCAACTATTTTGGTAATCGATTTTAATCGATTAGTTGTTGCAGCCCTAAAAATATGATATAAACAATAGAGAATTATATCGTCGGATAGATATTTTTATGTCCTACTACGATCTACGATCATATATCACACCGCACTACTTCCAATCGATTATATATCAAACCGCACTACTCTCAATCTTGACAAACTTTTTTCACGAGTGTTGTAGACACAGGCGTGAGTGTGTGTGTGACAGGAAGAAAAGCTCTGGGGAGAAGAAGTTTGGTGCCACATCTTTGTATGTACAAATCTTTAGACCCTAAATAAATCCAGTGACAGTTTTTTGGGGATTATTTTCTTATTCAAAACACTGCCCCTATTCAGGTCATTGTAATAGTTTGGAACACTAGAATGGAAATATAGTGTTCCCCAATATTATATAGAAATAAAAAGAGACATTATGTGATCCCTGTGTATAAAACAAAGGAAACATTATCGTTCCTGGTAATGTAGAAAAACCACACAGCTGCATGTTACTGAGAGCTAGCAATAAACGATTCAATTACAACATCTACACAAGAAGGCCCTACCAGAGTGCCTTGTTTGAAATGGACACCGCAATTTTCTGGATTAGACCTTTTCATCTACCATTTTATTTCCAATCAGAAGGGAACTCTGTCCCTCTCGCTAGAAAGATGGCAGTGATTATACGGGCGTGTGTTTTCGGTGGCAGTGGCAGGAGGTTTGTCAGAACAAATACTTCCTGTAAAAGCCTCACACTCATCACTGAACGATGACTAAGCTCTTGCAGTAACAGCCTCAATCTTCCCCATTGTCTTCAGGATCAGACTTTCCCTTCCCGAGGCGATAGGGCGGATTTAGTTTGTTAGCAACTGTCTTGGCGCAGTCTGAGGGATACATAAAACAGAAAGATCAGCTGTCATGGATGAACAACATTGTTAAAGGGACTTGAGCACATACTGAATTGCAGACTATGGTGACGATGGCCGTTACAGTCAGTTCTTAAGACTTTGGGTCACTATTTGAGAGGAGTTGCCAGCAACATTTTCCTCTTTTAAATCAGATTGTTAGCACTTTGCTTCCTTTGATATGCGGATGTTAACAAAAGCGGTTTGTCATGTTTAGAAGTATTAAGAGCGCTAACAATGATTATTTAATGCAAGGCTAAACTGTGCCGAAAGTTCTTTTAAACAATTAGTCTCCTGGTCGCCAACAAAGGACCACAGAAAAAAGAGGTAGTCAAAGATTCTCAAGAATTCAGTGGTCCCCAACCACCGGTCCGGTCCGTGACGCATTTGCTACCGGGCCGCATAGAAACATTAAATAATTGATAAACGACTGCATTTCCTCTGACTTAACTTTCCCACTACACACCCCAATAAGCTTGTTTATAGATGTACAATAAAACTCCTCATAAGAAGTTGCAATTTGTTATAACTTTGTGATACAATGATACAACCCACATTAATGAACATATAAAATATAAATGTGACAGATTGTAGCCAAAGGCCGATTTCCTTCTGCATCTCATTGCAAAGAAACAAGCCCAGGGCTCCCACTAATTCAGCAATATAGTGAGTTATATTTCTCATGCACTTATGTTTGCTGTATTTATTTGGCACAAGTGGAAAGGTGGCCCCTGAAAATAATGCCTACATTAAACCGGTCCCTGGTGCAAAAAAAATGCCTACATTAAACCGGTCCCTGGTGCAAAAAAGATGTCAAGAGTGCTATGGGGATTTTCTAGGAATCTGAAAAAACAGCTAAGTTTTGAACTGAACTGAGATGTCATTTAGGGGCCTGATTTGGCCTGTTGAATAACATGCTATAGAGATGGTGCCTAGAAAGAAGAGTGTTGGAGGACACACATGGAAGCACACAGCAGTCCCCTCTGAAGTGAATATTTATTTTGACACATCCTTGACTTTTCCAAATAGACTACCAGCGGCAGGCTGTAGCTGCATGGTTTAATGCTCACCATGCGTTGGAGCGCGAAAGCCCTCCTTGACCATATTAGTCCACAAAAACGTGCCCACCTTTTCCATTAGCTAAAGCCAGCTGTAAACTTTGAAGAAACTCTTGATCCACGAGCGCTCGTCCCCACCCAGTCACAGCGGTTTGAACATGCATGCTGGACTGGTGTGTTTTGTGTATAATTGTTAACCTGCAAGCACTCTTACATTAGCCTCTAGAGCAGTGTTTTTCAACCTTCTCTGAGCCAAGGCACATTTTTTTCATTGAAAAAATCCTGAGGCACACCACCAGCAGAAAACATTAAAAAATTTAACTCAGCAGCCAATATTGACAATAAAAAGTCGTTCTCGCAATTGTTGTTTATGAATTCAAACCATAACCATTAACCAACCATGCATGACTATAGCTCTTGTCTTAAAGTAGGTGTACTGTCACGACCTGTCACATCACGCCGTGACTTATTTAGTTTTTTTGGTGTTTTCCTGTGTGTAGTGTTTTAGGTCTTGTCTTGCGCTCCTATTTTGGTGGCTTTTCCTCTTTTGTTGGTATTTTCCTGTAGCAGTTTCATGTCTTCCTTGAACGCTATTCCCAGCAACGGCTTTTTTTTCCGCAATCAAGACTATTTAAGTTGTGCGGACGCTATTCTTCTTTATGGGGACATTGTTGATTGTCATGTCATGCACGGATGTACTTTGTGGACGCCGTGTACCCCACACACTGTAAGTCTTTGCTGTCGTCCAGCATTCTGTTTTTGTTTACTTTGCAGCCAGTTCAGTTTTAGTTTCGCTTTGCATAGCCATTCCTAAGCTTCAATGCATTTTCTTAGCGGCACTCGCCTTTTGTTTATTTTTGGTTTAAGTGTTAGATACCTTTTTACCCACATATTGTGATCACGACAAACCATGATCCCGACATCTACAATGCAATTAGCTACCTGCTGCCACCTACTGATATGGAAGAGTATTACACGGTTACTCTGCCGATCTCTAGACAGCACAGACACTCAACAACCGCACATTTGCGGATTGTAATTACTGGTTTGCAAAAAATATTTTTAACCCAATTAGGTGAAATTACATAATCTCCCACGGCATATCAGACTGTATATCACGGCACACTGCGGCACAGTGGTTGAAAAACACTGCCCTAGAGGTTGTCTGTCAGGTGGTCAAGGTTACCTGTTAGAACACGAGGACATTCCTCTCTGAGTCAGGTGGGCTGTGTGACACTGAACTACATACAAGCCAAGGACCACGGATGATTATCTTGTCCTGGACAAAACTGTTCCTTCTGCAGAATCATCTGGTTATTTCCGAGGCTGAGAAAAATGGTAACAGCAGCAAACAGACCCTCCTTTTGTACTTCTTCATTAATACCGACGCTGTATTTAAACCCGCCGACTCAGGCGGAAACAATCACGTCTCGCTCTTTTGTCCCGCGGGAGGTATCCCCTCTTTGAAATCTTTGTTGTTGTCCTGACCATGTGGTTTGGAGTGGGCTGGCACGGCTCCAAACAGTCCACAGAACCCCAGTTATTAACCCCTTGTGGTGCGGTGCTCGCCCAGAGATCTCCCCCTGTCAAACTGTCAACGGCGCCTGGAGATAAGGCAGAAGTCAAAAGGAGCATCCCAAGTCCAACACGGACAGGAGCTCACGTTACTCAACATGTGCGAAAAGAAAAGGGGGGTGGAGGATGCACAACCTGTCTCCTTGTGGCTTTGCCAAGCCCTGATTTTTCCTTTTCTGTTCTTTTGATTTTCACTTGTCTGTTTTACTCATCTCCTCAAACTCCTACTCCACTCCGTTTACTATTAAGAGACAGACAGTCCGGAACCGAACAGCCATTTTTTCAATGTCTTATTAATTGTTGATGTTATTTTTCAACAGTTTGATGTATCGCTGTACAGAAATGTAAAGTTAAAAGTTTAAGTACCAATGATTGTCACACACACACTAGGTGTGGTGAAATTTGTCCTCTCCATTTGACCCATCCCCTTGTTCACCCCCTGGGAGGTGAGGGGAGCAGTGGGCAGCAGCGGTGGTCGCGCCCGGGAATCATTTTTGGTGATTTAACCCCCAATTCCAACCCTCGATGCTGAGTGCCAAGCAGGGAGGTAATGGGTCCCATTTTTATAGTCTTTGGTATGACCCGGCCGGGGTTTGAACTCACAACCTACCGATATCAGGCCAATGTAAGAATTCTTGCTCAATTTAACAGCATGTATTTCGTTATATAAGCCAAATCTTCTACTCCTAAACCATTGCACACAGAAGAGTGAACATTTATCAAAGCATGGACCCTTACTTGTGCTATTATTTTTTAGATAATAAGTGGGATTGAGCTGAAATTGATCACAGAGCTCAATGCGCACTACAAACACCCATTGTTAACTTTTAGGTGATTAGCTGAATCACCACAAAATTTGGTGCAAACTTTTATGGGGCTGAAAAGAACATGTGCATAAAATCCATAAATTAAAATTTGGTACAGCCGCCATCAAGCGAAACTTATTTGCAGGGGCAGGATATGAACTTAGCTATGATCTGGCCATAAACTATTGACCATTTGTTCAATGATTATGCAACTTTGAGACTATCCATATTAAATGTCTTATATAATCAATTGGGGGCTACACAAATATCATTCACAGGCATGTGGAAAAATTAGGACTGTATGTCCTTTTTGGATATGAAAAACCTAACCATTAGATCAGGGGTAGAGAACCTATGCCTCTTGAGCCTGATGTGGCTCTTTTGATGACTGCATCTGGCTCTCAGGTAAATCTTAGCTGACATTGCTTAACACGATAAGATATGAATAATTAAAAAATAACGTTCAAAATATAAAACATTCTCATGCATTTTAATCCATCCATCCATTTTCTACCGCATCTGTTCAAGAAGTCGCATTAATGGTAAGAAGTATTTTACTCATTATTGGTTAGCTTCAGAACAACAATGTTATTAAAAAGAATAAGAGACTTATTATACCGTATTTTTCGGAGTATAAATCGCACCGGCCGAAAATGCATAATAAAGAAGGATATAAGTCGCACTGGAGTATAAGTCGCATTTTTGGGGGAAATTTATTTTATAAAACCCAACACCAGGAATAGACATTTGAAAGGCAATTTAAAATAAATAAAGAATAGTGAACAACAGGCTGAATAAGTGTACGTTATATGACGCATAAATAACCAACTGAGAACGTGCCTGGTATGTTAACGTAACATATTATGGTAAGAGTCATTCAAATAACTATAACATATAGAACATGCTATACGTTTACCAAACAATCTGTCACTCCTAATCGCTAAATCCGATGAAATCTTATACGTCTAGTCTCTTACGTGAATGAGCTAAATAATATTATTTGATATTTTACGGTAATGTGTTACGGTAATAATTTCACACATAAGTCGCTCCTGAGTATAAGTCGCACCTCCGGCCAAACTATGAAAAAAACTGCGACTTATAGTCCGAAAAATACGGTACTCCAAAAATGTTGGTTTTATTTAAAAATGCACGCATTTAGTTGTATTCGGTGTTAAAAAATATTATATCGCTCTCACAGAAATACATTTTAAAATATTTGGCTTTCACGGCTCTCTCAGCCAAAAAGGTTCCCGACCCCTGCATTAGATGTTTTCATTTTTTATGTGTTTTCATTGTGAATTATTGGTTTCTGTTTCTATACTTTACTGTAATGCTATCAAGATGTATTATTATTTATTTAGCTTTTTTTTTAACAAGTCCGAAAAAAATACTAAATTACAACTAAATAGCCCTTTTTGTACCCACCCACATTTTTAGGACAGACTGATTACTAGTTCAGGCCAATTACTTTACTCAAGCTACCTTTCTGAAAAGTCCTTGGGGGAGTAATTGACCCCCCAAGAGCATTGTTGTGTCTGGCCCTGACCTCATATAAAGTATGTTCTTACTTTATACTATTTAAAAAGAGTGTTCTTGAAACCAATCATGCCTAACTCAGCATTTTTGTTATTCTTACGTGCTACTGTTTTCATCAAATACTGAGTGGGGATGGGCCATATGACCTAAAATCTATATTTTGTATATTGCGATACATAGTTAAATTAATGTAGCAATATATATTGAAATATTTTATGATTATATGTTCTATATATTTTTATCCTGCAATAACAATCTTCATCAAGATAAATGATTCATTATGTAAATGATAACAGTACCATTTCGAAGCAGATTACAGAGGCTCATAATTTGGCTGCTGCTAATTTACTGTTAATAGCTGGTTACTCCTTGTTGTGACATGGTTATATCCAAACTTCTATTACAATGTAATAATCACTTATTATTTTGTTGTTCGGCTACTTTACTATAGTTTTGGGCGATACTACAAAGTTGGATACTACTATTGTCACGGCTTGTCACACCAGGCTCTGCCTTATTTTGAGTTTGTTGGTATTTTCCTGCGTTTGATGATTTAGTTCCGGTCTAGCGCTCTTATTTTGGTTTCTCTTCCTGTTTTAGTTTATCCTTCCTGAGGCGACTTGACTCCTGCCTCAAGAGCGCTGCAGAGTTTGACTCCTGGTGTAATTTAAATATTGTTTCACCTGCAAGCGGCACTCGTGCATTCCATTTTCATCTTTAAACCACGACAACTACCGCTAACTATACTTTGTATCGTTTCTGTCGATATTGATCCGCCCACTCATGTTTAGCGGTTAGCATGGCTTATTGTATCCGCCCACGGTCAAAGTGTAGCATGTTTAGCTATTCCTCGTCCTCCAGTAATAATGGTACATGTAAGAAACACAGTTTATTTGCCACCATGGAGGCGAGGACTGCTGAATTAGAAGCGGCTATGCACTGTGGCGGGGCGTTACCTGCTAGCTAACTAGCGAGAATGCTACATTGCGTTGAAGACACGGTCGATCTCTTGTTGCAGTCAAATTTGTGGCACTGTGTCATCAACATGCTTTATCAAGATATAACGATATATTAAATAGGTCACATTGTGATTTTTGTGTGTACATTTGAAACAGTTCTTTGTGGTCTACATAACAGGATGCACGTTTTTTTGGGCGGCTTTATTCACGCGCTTCCACTTCGACAGGGTCTTGTCCCTTTCAACAAAAGGATAGAGAGAAATAAGGAACTTTTGACGACAACGTCGGACTACAATCGCGGACTCGTTTAAAGCTCTTCAGGTAAATTATAACCATATATAGAAATATACGCTGAAGTAGTGTTGTCCCGATACCAATATTTCGGTACCGGTATCAAAATGTATTTCGATACTTTTCAGTACTTTTCTAAATAAACGGGACCACAAAAAATTGAATTATTGGCTTTATTTTAACAAAAAATCTCACAGTACATTAAACATATGTTCCTTATTGCAAGTTTGTCCTTAAATAAAATAGTGAACATACAAGACAACTTGTCTTTTATTAGTAAGTAAGCAAACAAAGGCTCCTAATTTAGTCTGCTGATGTATGCAGTAACATATTGTGTCATTTTCCATTCTATTATTTTGTCAAAATTATAAAGGACAAGTGGTAGAAAATGAATTACTAATCTACTTGTTCATTTACTGCTTACTTTCTCTTTTATCATGTTCTATCTACACTTCTGTTAAAATGTAATAATCACTTATTTTTCTGTTGTTTGGATGCTTTACATTAGTTTTGGATGATACCACAAATTTGGCTATCAATCTGATACCAAGTAGTCACAGGATCCTACATTGGTCATATTCAAAGTCCTCATGTGTTCAGGGACATATTTCCTGAGTTTATAAACATAATATACATTTTAAAAGAACGAAAGAAGATGTGATGCCAAAAAATATCGTTCTAATCACAGTAGCATCGACTAGATACGCTCCTGTACTTGGTATCATTACAGTGGATGTTAGGTGACCACCAATGGCGTTTGTTTACATTGTGACGCTGGTGAGCTACAGTGTGTAGTGAAGCATGTTTAGCTATTCCTCGTCCTGCAGGGATGATACTTGTAAGAAACTTACTTTATTTGTCACCATGGAGACAAGGATTAGTGATTTAGAAGTAGCTAAAACACTGCAGACGGACATTATCCGCTAGCTGGCTAGCCATGTCTTAAAGCACCTCTCCCTGAGAGCGTTTCTGTGTTTTAACTTCACCTTTATCTTTAGTTTTTAAGCCAAAATGCGTCCGTTCTCCCTTTTCTGTCTACACACTGTGTCTGCTTGTAAGTACTCAGTGATTGTGCGCTGCCGAACATGCTCCTATGCTCGTAAACCAGCAATGACACACGACGTGACGACGACGGGGGTGTGGGCGACCGGTACTTTTTAGAGGCGGTATAGTACAGAATATGATTAATTAGTATCGCGGTACTATACTAATACCGGTATACCCTACAACCCTATGCTGAAGTCGCACACAAATTGGGCAAATTCCAAACGGCTTCTTTAGAGGAACTATAAAGGCAAGATTGTTTTATAAATATCTTCGCCATGACCCAATGGTTTGATTTCAATTAATGCAGAGCCCAAATACACAAAACCAGGTGCCAATAGGCAAGGGAAGTTGGTTTTGCATAATGGGTCTTCTTTATAAGCTTTATTGTCGACCAAATTTATATCACTTATATTGTACATTGTGTATATCGCACAACTCAAATCCTGACTTAAGTCTTGTGGTGTTTTGGATGTACCTGAGATGAAGAGAAAAATGCTCATGTCAATGCTGGGGCTAGGCCAAGTAGAACGGACTGCAGCTGTGTTATGGGCGGGCCAGAAAGGCATTTACTGCATACTAGTTTAATCTTCTTTTCTGGTTTAGGATTTAGGCTGGATCAGACTTGCAATTTGATGATCATCTCACCATGTTATTATTTTCACAGCAAAGCCACTCGAGCTCCAACAACACAGTATACACATTGATTGTATCATTTAAATACATTTAAGTTTTAAAGATGCCATATTATAGTAATTTTCCACAATTTTAAATATGTCTCAGAGATGCCACAGTAGTGTATTAGTATTAGTGTATTGTGGTCCAAAATCTAGACCCAATGCTGGAATTCAGACCATTTGAAACTGCTTTTAGTAAACCTTTCTGGGAACCTGCCTTTTTGTGTGTCTGTAGCTTAAATGCAAATGGTTTTGTTGTGCACTTTATCCACTTATGAGATATAACTCTGCACTTATCAAATGTAATAGATGCCATATATCACGTACAACCTACACTATGTTGTTGAGGAGTGAGACAAAAAAATAGCATAACGATGTAAGCTAGAGTGCTAAAAATGCAGTCACGTTTTAGCATCCGCATCATGCTAAAAAATGATCAAACTTGCATCTCTCCCATGTCTGTAGCTGACTGACTTTACTTTAAGATATGTAGCATCCGTGGGAAGTATAATGACGGTATAAAGGAGATTTGTTTCCTAGAACAGCAAACAGGTGAGGGAAATTATAAGATATTTTCATGTTAGTGCTCATAAACAGGCTTAGGAACACATATTACTTTGCAAAATAAAGAGTCAAATTGTATAATGGGGCGGTATAGCTCGGTTGGTAGAGTGGCCGTGCCAGCAACTTGAGGGTTCCAGGTTCGATCCCCGTTTCCGCCATCCTAGTCACTGCTGTTGTGTCCTTGGGCAAGACACTCTACCCACCTGCTCCCAGTGCCACCCACACTAGTTTAAATGTAACTTAGATATTGGGTTTCACTATGTAAAGCGCTTTGAGTCACTAGAGAAAAAGCTCTATATAAATATAATTCACTTTACTTCACTTCACTTCATAATGGGGAACATTTTTAAAAAGTGAAAACTGTTCCAAGTCTATTTTATGCTACTATGCAACGCAGCCAACAATATTAGCATGCAGCTGCTTGATGAGGCTTAACTGCACTGCTTTACTGTATTTCACTTTTTAACCCTAAAAACCACAGACCATACCAGCATGTGGTATTTTACGAGCAAAAAATTGAACCGTAGAGAAAGCTCGGGGGTCCGGGATTGTAGTGTTTTGCAGCAAGCCGCAATTATCAACACAAGAGGCTTACAGGCTTTTTGAACTCCCACTGGACACACATCAAAATGTATATTGGATGAATTTAAAGAGCTGTGAGCATAAAGGGGTCAAAAGTTCCGTGGTGAAGGCTGGTGGTCTCCCTTTCATCAACTCACATTTAGAGGGCGCGTAGGGGATTGCCGGAGAAAGTCCAATATTTGAACATGTGGCGTTTTAGTTGCTCCAAGAATAACAGCAATTTAAAGTGACCAGACAATGTATTTCCAGTTCCAACACTGAAATCTACAAATTTGATACAAATGTTGGCATTGAACATGGCCTTCGGCGATGTATAGCAGGGGTGAATATGCACACACACACACACACACACACACACACACACACACACACACACACACACACACACACACACACACACACACACACACACACACACACACACACACACACACACACACACACACACACACACACACACACACACACACACACACACACACACACACACCACCAATCAACCCCCTCCACCTAAGTACACGATGGATAAACACACACAGTCACAGACCTGCATACACATTAGAAAATAACTGGGCCATGACAGAAATGCTGACTGGCAGGTTAAGAGGAGATTAATATTAGCTGTTGCCACACAGACGGCTGAGGGGGTCATCGCTGGCTCGCGAAGGCCCACAGAAAGTCTCGCTCAGGTATGGCGTGTGCTCCTGTACGTGATGCTTTTGTTGTGCCGAGGTATGACTGAGGGAACGCCTTTGGAGCACTAGTGTCCCATGTCTGAGCACGCTGAGCTCTCTGATTACAGGATTAACATATAGAGAGGAGGATGTCAGCACTGAGGCAGACAAAGGGAAGTATCGCTGCCATAAGATGACATATTTTACACTTGTTCAGATACTCGTGGGTTGTGAAAAAGCTGTGTATCGAAAAGAAAAAAATCATTTTCTGCGTAGGACATTCCTGTGCTGGTCTTTTGACATGTTGAGAAATGGCAGAGAACCTAAAGACTTTTCCCACAATATCACGACTGACTGAGGGGGTATTGATTACAATGGTGTCAAATTTCAGACACGCCTGCATTTTCTTCTTTCTTCTTTGTTTCCCCACATTGCTAATGCAATGTCTCTGATGCAATCAATCATGACTAGGGATGTCCGATAATGGCTTTTTTGCCGATATCCGATATTCCGATATTGTCCAACTCTTAATTACCGATACCGATATCAACCGATACCGATATATACAGTCGTGGAATTAACACATTATTATGCCTAATTTGGACAACCAGGTTAAGTGAAGATAAGGTCCTTTTTAAAAAAATTAATAAAATAAGATAAATAAATGAAAAACATTTTCTTGAATAAAAAAGAAAGTAAAACAATATAAAAACAGTTACATAGAAACTAGTAATTAATGAAAATGAGTCAAATTAACTGTTAAAGGTTAGTACTATTAGTGGACCAGCAGCACGCACAATCATGTGTGCTTACGGACTGTATCCCTTGCAGACTGTATTGAACTATATTGATATATAATGTAGGAACCAGAATATTAATAACAGAAAGAAACAATCCTTTTGTGTGAATGAGTGTAAATGGGGGATGGAGGTTTTTTGGGTTGGTGCACTAATTGTAAGTGTATCTTGTGTTTTTTATGTTGATTTAAAAAAAAAAACAAAAAAAAACAACGATACCGATAATTTCCGATATTACATTTTAAAGCATTTATCGGCCGATATTATCTGACATCTCTAATCATGACATTTTAAAATTGGTCTTAATGATGACATAAAAATGACCTTTATTGTACGTAGGGTTAGGGCTACCTAGGCATACACCATCCCCTTATAATACAGTACTAATTGTGTAGTACATGACAGGAAGTCAGGTGTTTTGCGCAAAGCATGAAGGCTGCCAGACACACAGAGGAGAAAGAAGTATCAGCCGAGTAAAAAACTGTCCCATCCTGTCTACTACACAGAAGCTTCGCAGACGAAAACTGAACACGAGCCAACAGTACAGCTAGAGCAGCTTTGGGCCTAGTGCAAGGGTCGGCAACCCAAAACGTTGAAAGAGCCATATTGGACCAAAAATACCAAAACAAATCTGTCCGGCTGTATATAAGTCCTATAATGAAGGCAACACATGACGTAAGTGTCTATAATAGCTATAATAGCCTACTATCAAAATGACTATGTGTCTCAGGCTGAAGCAAATCTTCGTTGACAGAAATGTTGAAATGTAATATTTATTCTACACATTTGTACAACATTAGAAACCATTAGTAAATCAGAGGCTACTCAAAAGGTGAGATAACTCCTGGAAATTACTGGCTTTTAATGGCTAGAGGTATACATGTGTGTGTCCAAGTTAAAGGAAACGGCAGGCTGTCTTCTTTTAATCTTACAATCTTTGGCAAGCTGGGTAATGTTTGCTGTGGTCTGGAACAACATGGCACACAAATAACTCTCTGAAATGCAGCCAATATTACATACAGATAATGTGTCATGAGACATGCAAAACTAAGTTATATACAGAGAGGATAAAAGTAACGGATATTAAATAAGCTCAAATATACCTAAAATTGAGGCATAAGATGCAATATGTAAATAGAGCTAGCCTAAACAGCATGTTAGCATTGATTAGCTTGCAGTCATGCACTGACCAAATATGCCTAATTAGCACTCCAACAAGTCAATAACACCTTTGTGCATTCACGCACAGCATAAAACTTTTGGTGGACAAAATGAGACAAAGAAGGAGTGGAAGATTTTACATGTAAACAAACTATGTTACAGTCCACACAATATGGTGAGTTCAAGAACCGCCGAAATTAGTAGTACAAAACAGTGTTCACCAACTATTCTCACCAGTGAAGCATACACACAAACATATTAAATAGTGGGCTTTCTAACAATTGGGAAGGTTTGTGTCATGTTTGTCCTCAAACATGACACAAACGTGTCTGGGGCGGCATAGCTGGGGGCAACATAGCTCGGTTGGTAGAGTGACCGTGCCAGCAACTTGAGGGTTCTAGGTTCGATTCCTACTTTCGCCATCCTAGTCACTGCCGTTGTGCCCTTGGGCGAGACACTTTACCCACCTGCTCCCAGTGCCATCCGCACTGGTTTAAATGTAACTTAGATATTGGGTTTCACTATGTAAAGCGCTTTTGAGTCACTAGAGTAAAGCGTTATATAAATATAATTCACTTCACTTCAAACAAAAAACATACTAAAACTAATTTTTTCCCCCTATCTTTTTCCATTTTCCATTTTCCATCCATTTTCTACCGCTTGTCCCTTTTAGGGTTACATTTTTTAAAATGCTACAGGGAGCCACTAGGGCGGCACTAAAGAGCCGCATGCGGCTCAAGAGCCGCGGGTTGCTGACCCCCGGCCTAGTGTGTGAATATGAATGTGAAAGTTGTCCGCCTATCTGTGTTGGCCCTGCGATGACGTGGCACTTGTCCAGGGTGTACCCCGCCTTCCGCCCGAGTGCAGCTGGGATAGGCTCCACACCCCCCAAGACCCCGAGAAGGACAATTGGTAGAAAATGGATGGATGGAATTCCATGTTAGTTGTTTGGACACACTTTGGCTACAATTAGGATGACGTTGACCAAAAAGTAGAGTAGTTATTGCATGTTTATTCCACTCTCAACTACTAAAGAGGTTCAATTAATCTTAACAGTTACATTAAGTCAATAACATCAGCAGATTTTTCCCACATAAAACATTGCCAAAATCAAAGGAATATTGTCCAAACCAGACTTAGAAGAATCATCCATTCCTTTGTCTCCAGCAGTTTAGACTACTGTGATAGCCTTCTCACTGGGCTCTCTAAACCAGCTGTAAAGCAGCTGCAGTACATCCATGATGCTGCTGCTCGAGTTCTGACTAGAACCAAGAAATATGGCCAAATTAGTCCAGTGCTTAGGTCACTGCACTAAATTCCTGTTGCTTAAAGAATGGACTTTAAAACAGCTCTGCTTGTGTACAAGTCTTTTCATGGTCCTGTGCCAAAGTACATCTCTGACATGTTAGGACTATATGAATCATCCCGGGCTCTGAGAACCTCAGGGAGTGGTCTCCTGCTGGTGCCCGGAGTCAGGGCGAAACATGGTGAGGCTGCGTTTCAGTTTTATGCTCCTAAAGTCTTCCAGAAGATGTGAGACAGACCTCAACGTTGCCAATGTTCAAATACAGGCTTTAATTTAATCGTGCATATGACAACTAAAAGTATTTTATTTACACACTTTGATTTTAATTGGAATTAAAAATCGTTTTTACGATGATTATATTTAATGATTTTACCTTGAATTGTGATTATTTTATGTTTGCCTTCTTATAATTTTCTGTAAAGCACTTTGAATTGCCTTGTTTATGAATTGTGTGAATTAAATTGTTTGCCTAATAGTGTTTTACATTTTTGCCATAAACGCCCAAACCTACCTATGTTATTTTGGACAGAGCAGATGCATTCCAAGCAGATAAACTAAACAAACATGAACTTTAACTTTGGTCGATTTGATGATTAACTACAGTGGCAGTAAGTAAGTAGTGCCTCAGCCAAGGCCAAACAATCCTAATTTAGAACTTAGCGTAAATGCTCCAATTAACATCTTCATTGAATTAACCGCAGCTTTCCTATAGTCGCTGAGGTCTTTATTAACTTAGTTGACAGTAGCTGCGTTTGAAATATTATTTAGTGTATAGCATGCAGCAGCTGTTACTCCACTACTACTACTCTGCTTGTGGTGTGAAACTCATGCGTGTTACACTTGTCGCACTGTTTACGATAAACTCATCAGCAGTAATAATGCTGGCTGAGCAGTTAGCTCCTTATTGCTATGACAACATGGGTTCTGTGTACTTGTTAATAAATGCCCATCTGACCAACAGAGCTGTTTTCCTTTCCACTCTCTCAAACCTTTTCTGGAAAGGTAATAAACAAAAAGTGTATGACCCAACCACTAATAATTACAGATGTGCTATTTTTTCCATGCTATAACTAACATATTGGCACTTGCTGACATTAAAAAATGAGTATGGACTTGGAGTGTTAAAGTTAAAGTTAAAGTACCAAAAACAAATAATTCTCTGCATTTGACCCATCACACTTGATCACCCCCTGGGAGGTAAGGGGAGCAATGGGCAGCAGCGTTGGCCGCACCCGGGAATCATTTTTGGTGATTTAACCCCCAATTCCAACCCTTGATGCTGAGAGCCAAGAAGGGAGGTAATTGGTCCCATTTTTATAGTCTTTGGTATGACTCGGTCGGGGTTTGAACTCGTTACATTTGTTTACACGTGTACAGGCTACTTTGAGTGATGACTCCATACTAAAAAAACTGCAAATGTATTCCTGTATCCGCACTTGGCATGGAACAATTTACGGTATTAATTGGATCTGGGTATCATGGCCTATGTAAACGATCTGATTTCGATTTATAAGGCTTGAAATCGATCAATCATGATTTGAATTATACTACATAAATGTGTTAAAAAAATACAAATGTACTTTATATTTTCCCTTCGCCATAAACAACATTGGACAGTTTAGTCGTTCATAAAACTCCCAAAAGTGTAATTATTAAATAACAAAAAAATAGCAAGTGAAAGTGTACGACACAATATTATGCCTTGTGATCGATATTGCAGAAACTTAAAAGATTTGGATCAATAGAGTCTCCGCCCTGAGATCGGTAGGTCGTGAGTTCAAACCCCGGCTGAGTCACACCAAAGACTATAAAAAAGGGACCCATTACCTCCCTGCTTGGCACTCAGCATCAAGGGTTGGAATTGGGGGTTAAATCACCAAAAATTATTCCCGGGCACTGCCACCGCTGCTGCTCACTGCTCCCCTCACCTCCCAGGGGGTGATCAAGGGTGATGGGTCAAATGCAGAGAATAATTTCACTTGGTACTTTAACTTTAAATAATTGGTTAATTAATTCTACCACATTCATTTTTATGTAATTAATAATAAACCGTGGTAATACCTCCAACGGTTATTATTACTGTTTTGAATCAAAATTATTGTAAAACCATGGTTGATAACCAGATTTCGATAAACTCCTGCATCGGTGATACTGTTCATTTACTGGAGAAGCAAGCTAGCGTGCTGATGGATGGCTCGCTAGCCTGAATGCCAATAACATGAATACAAGAGAAATTAACCTCTTTCTCCATTAAGAAACAACATACCCCACTCTTAAAGACCTACTGAAATGACATTGTTTTATTTAAACAGGCATAGCAGATACATTCTTTGTGTCATACTTGATCATTTCGCAATATTGCCATATTTTTGCTGAAAGGATTTAGTAGAGAACAACGACGATAAAGATCTCAACTTTTTGTATCTGATAAAAAAAAGCCTTGCCCCTACCGGAAGTAGCGTGACGTAGTCAGTTGAAAGGCTCCTCACATTTTCCTATTGTTTTCAATGCAGCTAGAGCGATTCGGACCGAGAAAGCGACGATTACCCCATTAATTTGAGCGAGGATGGAAGATTCGTGGATGAGGAACGTTAGAGTGAAGGACTAGAATGCAGTGCAAGACATATCTTTTTTCGCTCTGACCGTAATTTTGGTACAAGCTGGCTCATTGGATTCCACACTCTCTCCTTTTTCTATTGTGGATCACGGATTTGTATTTTAAACCACCTCGGATACTATATCCTCTTGAAAATGAGAGATGAGAACGCGAAATGGACATTCACAGTGACTTTTATCTCCACGACAATACATCGACGAAACACTTTAGCTACGGAGCTAACGTGATAGCATTGTGCTTAACTGCATATAGAAACAAAATAAATAAATCCCTGACTGGAAGGATAGACAGAAGATCAACAATACTATTAAACCATGGACATGTAAATACACGGTTAATACTTTCCAGCCTGGCGAAGGTTAACAATGCTGTTGCTAACGACGCCATTGAAGCTAACTTAGCAACCAGACCTCACAGAGCTATGCTAAAAACATTAGCTATCCACCTACGCCAGCCAGCCCTCATCTGCTCATCAACACCCGTGCTCACCTGCGTTCCAGGGATCGACGGTGCGACGAAGGACTTTACCCGATCACAGATGCGAGACGGAGGAAGTTAAGGTGAGTTCGGCGGCTAGCGCGTCTGCTATCCATCTCTGTCCTCCTGGCTGTGTTGCTGTAGTCCGCCGCTAATACACCGATATCACCTACAACTTACTTCTTTGCAGTCTCCATTGTTCATTAAACAAATTGCAAAAGATTCACCAACACAGATGTCCAGAATACTGTGGAATTTTGAAATGAAAACAGAGCTTTTTTGTATTGTATTCAATAGGGTACCAATACTTCCGTATCAATTGTTGACGTCACGCGCATACGTCATCATATCTAGACGTTTTCAACCGGAAGTGTGGCGGGAAATTTAAAAATTGCACTTTATAAGTTAACCCGGCCGTATTGGCATGTGTTGCAATGTTAAGATTTCATCATTGATATATAAACTATCAGACCGCGTGGTCGGTAGTAGTGGGTTTCAGTAGGCCTTTAAGTTGTATAAAGACATGGCTCTCTGAGCAACTAAGCTTATCAATTGTGCACATTGAACCAACAGGCTGTGCTCTCTTAGAACAGATTGATTAAACTATAAATTGGAGGTATACTCACTGTATACAACAACAACCCAAGTGACGTCACATAAACCGGACATGCAACCTTAGTTTTGCCTTTATCATTAAAAAAACACGTTTACAAATGAAAGCGGACAAAGATGAACATATTTAAACACTTAAACAAAAATAATATAGCTCTTAAGATGCCAGGAAAATATTTAAAGTTTACTCTGCCAAGAAAGTATATTGTGTGTCCATTTATTTTTGTTCAAATAAAACTTGGTTATATGATTTCAGTATCCATCCATCCATCCATTTTCTACCACTTGTCCCTTTTGGGGTCGCTGGAGCCTATCTCAGCTACATTCAGGCGGAAGGCGGGGTACACCCTGGACAAGTCGCCACCTATCAAATCAAATCAAATCAAATCAACTTTATTTATAAAGCACATTTAAAATTTACCACAGGGGTAGCCAAAGTGCTGTACAATGGGCAGGTTAAAAGATAATACGAGAACCGAGCAAACACAACACAACACAAACAGAACACGATAAAAAAAAAATAAATAAAATAAATAAAACATAAAAACATAAAAACAGGTTCACAGCAGGTGTATTATGGGGCGCCATTGCAGGATGGATATCACTGAGTGTTAAAAGCCATGGAATAAAAGTATGTTTTTAAGAGAGATTTAAAAACAGGAAGAGAGGAGGCCTGTCTAACACTAAGAGGTAGGTCGTTGCAGAGCTTGGGAGCAGCAGCGGCGAAAGCTCTGTCACCTCTAAGCTTCAGCCTTGTGTCTGGGACCGTCAGTAGCAGCTGATCGGCTGATCTTAGGGATCGGGTGGGGCAGTAAGGCTGAAGGAGGTCGGAGAGATATGTTGGCGCGAGGTTGTTTAGACATTTAAAAACAAATAAAAGGAGTTTAAAATTGATTCGGTAACGCACAGGGAGCCAGTGAAGGGACGCTAATATAGGGGTGATGTGCTCACGTCTGCGGGTCTGTGTTAGCAGACAAGCAGCAGAGTTCTGCAGGAGCTGCAGGCGGGCGAGGGAGGCCTGGCTAATGCCTACATACAGGGCATTGCAGTAGTCAAGATTTATACACATCCCATGTGTATAAATCATTTCTGCGTACACTCAATAATGCCATGATAATGATAACCATGATATTAAATGACAACTGTACTGTAAACAGTCAGTGGCACTTTTATTAACCCAGTTAGTCAAGATGGGTATTAACAGCACAGAAAATAAACTGTTTAAGTAGCACAGATTTACATAACATAAATAAAATGGAAAAATATTATTTCTACGTAAAATAAATAACATAACTGTGCAAATAATACAAAATGTATCAAACTTAGATAAAAAAATAAATTTGCAGGCAGGCACTTTTTAATTCCCATTCGATGATGTAATGGACTGTCACACACGTACGCTTCTGGTCAGCGCCAAGTAAGTGACTTGACTTAATTGTGCGGCTATGATTTTCCTCACTTCGGCATACATTTTTGGCAGCATTTCTCGTGCCAAATATGCCCTCGAGAACAGTTTTGATTTGGACTTACATGGTAAACAACTCAAATTAATGTTTTATCCAGACGCATACATTTGTCCAAATGTGGCCAAGTAGTGGCATTGTGGGTTTCCTGGACGTCGTTTACATCGCTAAAAGAAAAATCTAAGGAAGAGAATCCCTCTGCCATCTACCACTAGTTTTTTTTAATATATAAATTGCCCGCTTGAATATTCTCGTCGTCATTTGGGATGTGCGTGTCTGTTGTGATTTCCCTTCCTGGTTCGATGACCCGCCCTATCTTGCCTCTGATTGGCCAGTCCGTAATATTTTGCTCTAATCTTAACCAATCGTTACTCATCATAGTAAACAACCAACCAATCATGGATGTTCTTGGAAGGAAGAAGGGGAGGAGTTTAGTAGCCCATGGAGTTTTGAGAGGGAGTGAGAAGCGGGGGAGAACAAGGAACACAACAAATACGCGGTGTTTGGTCATTTTAACGTGAAATAAATCATATCGATATTACGATAGTCTCTTAATTCATATCTTGTTTAAAAATATATCGATATATCTTACAAACTGGATATATCGCCCAGCCCTATTGCCTACTATTCCATGTCAAATGAAAAACTTTTTGTATAAAAAAGGCCATTACGTAGGCCATAACACTAACAGCATGGCATGGCTTGATAGCGACAGACAGGCGCACGTATACGTTTAGCAAAATGAGTGCAGGAGATTCTATTATCCGCGTAGCATCAGTATAATCTAATCATCTTCCTCCACCAACTCTACAAACACAACTCCGCCTTTCATCATGTATCTCCATCCCCCATGCCGTCATCACCAAAGATAACAAAGGAGTAATAACGCCTATGATCAAGGCGAGCCAACCAGGTGACTGCCTGCAGGATTATCTCACCGTGGCCTGTCTTGAGAGGTCACGGTACTCCTACAGGGTCAAAAGGTTGTGCAAACACCGGGCTTTATGCACACATTTAACAGCGAGGCCGTCTATTAATTCTCAAACAAAAAATGGACACTTGTGCAAAAGGAAGGGAGGACGGAGACGAAACGCTCACTGGTCCTCACGGGATAGCTTGCCAAACTTGTTCTGCAGACAAACACACTCGGTGCAAGTTCAAATTCTTGCTGGGGGTCAACAAGTAGAGGTTGGACTTGAGGCAAAAGGAGGAATCGTACTACTACATCCTCACCAAGCATTGTTATCCACAACATCATCTGGGCTGACTTGGCTCAGCTCCAAAAATACACGTACACGAAATGGATAGTTTAAAAATAGACCAGAAGTCGAGCGCCGCACTCAATCACTGCGCAATGTGGAATGTTTAATGGGCAGATAACAGTCGAGTGGAAGGATTTGGCGTTGTATTTAGCAAGCAGGCTAGAGGCTGAGCAATAACATCTTCAGATTCTATCCGCGGTGTGTCAGAAGCACCGTGTCTTGCAGGGAGCAGGCATTGCTTCTGCGAAAGTTGTCTGACTGGGCGAGTGAACGCCTGTCACATGTCATGACCACGCCGTGTTTCCTGTCACTCTGCAAGGAGGAAAGGTAAACATTTAATGGTTCTTGCTGTTACACAAACCTGACTATCGAACAGTAGTGTATGTCCGTACAGCCTTAAATGAGAGACAAATCTATCATCTCCCTAACTTGTATTTTCCACTTTTAGGAGAAGTGGCAGAAAAAGGAGGGGGGAAAAAAACAGAGGCTTCGCTACACGTCTTAAAATAAAAACTGGAGTTCTGCCATCTGTCATTCAGCCACAGGTGTGAAAGCTGTAGGTTTGATTATTTTTGTTTCTCTGCAGCTAATGGGCTAAACCCAGTGATTCTCAAACTGTGGTATGTGGGCTCCATCTAGTGCAGATGTGGGCAAATTAAGGCCCGGGGGCCGCATGTGGCCCGTTAAGCTTTTCAATCTGGCCCGCCGGACATTACTATATAATTTTTTTAGATCTTTAAGATGGAAACTGTAGCTGACATTATGATGTGCAGTGATGTTTTTAAATTACCATAAGTCTTGAATTATACAAAGTATTCCAATGGTTGGAATCTGCGTTTTTGCATGATATACTAGTTAATATGGTAACGTAATTAGTTACTATGGTAATCTAACTAGTTACTATGGTAATCTAAGTCACAGCAGCTCAGACGAGGCACCAAGCAGTGTGGGTGGGGAGCGTTTCCACTGAGTGTTTCCAGGGCGGCCAGCCTGAAATGCTGGTGTCAGGGACAGACACGGAAGGAGATGTTTACAACAAAGTTCTAAAGCTTAGTGATATATCATTAATCATCAGATTGTAGGTGGGCTTTTTTTATATTTCGCTGTTTTTGCATTTGTGTTGCGTTTTGCTTGATTGTAAAATATGTCGATCGAGCGGGGGTGTGACGTTCATATGTTGTCAATATTCAGTGTTTTATCGTTCATAGTTAATATTATTAATCCCACATTTTTTATTTTCATGTACATTCTGGGTGTCTCATTCAGTAAAAAAAAAAAAATTCCATTCCGTTTTTCAGGCGGTCTGTCGTAATGTTTTTAGCATTCAATCAGACATTATTGAGAGGTTTTGTATTAGTGCTCCTAAAAATAGATATATCGGCCCCCAGACACATTCTTTTCTCTAAATTTGACCCCCCTAGGCAAAATAATTGCCCAGGCCTGATCTAGTGGTACACCATATAATCACATAATTAAATATTCAAACACAGTGTTTCTGTTCAAAAGTGGCCAAAAATATTAAATATACTTGTTAAATAAAACCTCTGCCTTATTTTTTATGATTACATAGGCCTAGTACGCTACTGTATTTTAATGTTGGCCAATCTGTTGGTACTTGGAGAGCCAAGTTATTTCTGAGGTGGTACTTGGTGAAAAAAGTTTGAGAACCACTGGGCTAAAAAAAAAAGTGGATAAAGTCCACAATACACATCTTGGTCATCCGTGGACAAACGCAACTCATGATCAATTCAAGCTATAGAGCCAATACACTATTGTAGAACATGGGATAACAGTTAAGCCTTATAGGAGGACAATTCCCAAGAAGTTATGGAGCCGGAGTGGCAATCTCTCCACTATAGCACGAGCTGCAGCCTTCCCCCTCAGTTGCTATGGCAACCAGAGCGGTTGCCAACCGGCGCATACTGTGGCGAATGATTTTACGTAAGCCGCCCATCACTCTTTGTTTTAATCTGGACGTTTTATGGTGCAGGAAATAGAATTGTCCCTCTGATTCGGTGGAGAAAAACTAATATGATGAGCGTTAAACGGGTCCCGAGTGGTAAAATCCTTTCTGTGATGAGGGAGTTGGACCTGAGAGGGCTCGACACAGCAAGGTCCTCAAGGTGACTTTCCTTTTTCATCCTCCTTTAACACCTCCACATCATGCTGGGAATGGAAAATAGCCTGCCTCCCCTCATGCTGCCTTTGACAGTGACGAGGGACTGCATCCACCAGAAGGAACCTGGTGGGATAGCAGCTGGTGCATTTAACATATTTCTACACAAAGTATTGTCATTACCCGCAAACGGAGGACAGATTTGTCTCCGAGAAGTCATCCTCCGTCGGAGCGTCTTGTCATCCGCCCCTCCCCCTGCCAGCATTTTCATCATCCTGCACCCGCTAATTAGACCAGCATGACCCAATCAGCTGCTTCTCAGTGAGTAGAATCCAGATTGCTTCCACGAAAAGTGATAACGCTGCCCCGAGCCTGAGCGTGGACTGATAGCCTTAGACCGTTTACCCCTTCCACACACATTCCAGTCTCCAGATAACCGCCCGGCTTCAGCGCCCCTCTCCCATGCATTTTCTTCCGATAAAAAAACACAGAGATAGTCTTACCCTGTCCAGTAGCACCTCTTTTCTGCTCTTCGCATTCCCCTTTTTTTGTTTTAAATCCTTAACTCACTGCAGTGTCCCACTTTCTGCACAGCGCACAGCAGAGCATTTCCTACAGCGAGGTATGTACTCCATGCAGCTTTGAATCCCAGAGACAAGTTCCAGCAGTTGAAGGAGGCTTGCAGCAAACAGCCAGCCAGCAAAAAAACTTGGTGTCTCCTCTCCTCCTGTGTCTTTCTCTGCAGAATGCAGTGGGGAAAGGCACAGATGTTACTAGCTCCAGGCCACACCCCTTTTCAACACTCCCTCGCCCTAATAGGATGCAGCCCTGGCCGCCGCCCAGTTTCTTCCCCCCCTCCATGCTTACCCTCTTGCACTTTAAAACCCTCTGGTCTACTTGTTTAGGGTTTGTTTGGAAAGCTGCATGAGGAAAACAGAGCTGAGGTGTGAGGCGCATGTGTCATAAACTTACTGTAGCGGCGCATAAAATAATGTTTTCAACTTTTTCACAAATTATGGTATTGATGCTGAAATTTTGACTGCGTAAAATAATTTTTGGTGATGCTTTATGGGTCAGTGGCTTGAATGAGCTGCGTTTGTCCATCCCTGCTTCTATTGTGCACTTTATACACTTTTTATGTATGTACACTGTAAAGGCCTTATTATGCTAAAACCTTGCCTGCAGATGGCTCCTCCCCTGCAAACGTGCTCCTTTAAAAAAATTCCAACCTTACGTTAACTGCAACATGGACTGAAAACCTCTTATTGGTCGGAATGCTGTCTATCAAGTACAACAACGTAACATTAAGTAGTAGGACAGGAGGACACAAACGTTAGCAACAAGTGCAATATATCTATCTGTACAGTAAATCTATTTATATCTGCACCTTCTTTTGTAAATGCAAACACTCGGCACCTTATTGCTCTTTTATCCTGCACTACAACGAGCTAATGCAACGAAATGTTGTTTTTATCTGTACTGTAAAGTTCAAATTTGAATGACAATAAAGGAAGTCTAAGTCTAACACTAGCTATGTGAGCTACAATGCTAACATTACACTCACATTTTACCAGCAACATTAGCATATTCTCTCCCAAAAAAAATGTAAATGAATCAATCTTAAAAGCTACTACGTCTGTAGCTGACTGACAGTCAGTGCGGGGAGCACCAGGCTTAATTTTAAGATGTGTAGTGAAGCCTGTTTTTTGGGGGGTGTTTTTGTTTGTTTTTTTACACAGCTGTAATGCATGAAGTGGTGTCAAAAAGAACCCAACAAGCATTCTCCAATTGTTTAAATTCAGCTAAAAGTATACCGTCTTTTAGGGCTGGGCGATATATCGAGTTTGTAAGATGTATCGATATATTTTTAAACAAGATATGAATTAAGAAAATATCATAATATCGATATAATTTATTTCACGTTCAAATGACCAAACGCAGCTTATTTGTTGTGTTCCTTGTTCTCTCCCGTTTCCCACTCCAAGGGCTACTAAACCCCTCCTCTTCCTCCTTCCAAGACATGCTTGCACATATAAGAACATCCATGATTGGTTGGTTGTTTATATGATGAGTCACGATTGGTTAGGGACAGCCCAATCAGAGGCAAGATATGGCGGGTCATCCAACCAGGAAGGGAAAACACAAAGTGCCTGCCTGCAAATGTATTTTTTTATCTGAGTTTGATACATTTTGTATTATTTGCACAGCTATGTTATTTATTTTACATAGAAATCACATTTTTCTATTTTGTTAAATTATGTACTTCTGTACTACTTAAACAATTTATTTTCTGTGCTGTTAATACCCATCTTGACTAGCTAGGTTAATAAAAGTGCCACTGACTGTATACAGTACAGTTGTCATTCACTTCAATTTCACTGAATACCGCTCAAAAATTAATATATTTATATATATACTTTCACCGAAAAATATATCGAGATATATATCGTATATCGAGTTTAAGTAAAAATATATCGAGATATACTTTTTCGTCCATATCGCCCAAACCCTGCCGTCTTTAAATAACATTGAAACCATGAGAAAAAAAATTTCATAACTTCACCCCAATTAAAGACAAAAGTACTAATTTAGCCCTTGAGAGCTCAAAAACTGTTACAACTGTTCCAAATAAAACTGTGATGTTTGAACACTGTTCACAAAGTGAGATGACACAATAAATTAAAACACAAGTCATCTACTTAATCTTGTTCTGGTTTTCACGCTAACCAAATGTATTCAAAAGTGACACAATCACAGCCTCTTTTTTCTGCAATAGTCGTACTCCATGCACTGTGACAGCGACGGAGGATCGTATGGCGGCCAAACGATGTAACTATCATTAGGAGAGAAAAAAAACATCCCCTGCCAAAACATAAGGCGCTCTGAACTTTGTTCACTTTTACAGAGCTGAGATCATCTTGTTCGTTTGCCAGTTAAACACAAACCAACAGTAATTTGAATAGAACAGAAAGCCTAAAAAAACATATAGATATCAGATGAAACAGAAAATGATCTGACGGAAGTGTGGTAGCAGATAAGGGTGCCATACCAGTGCAGCCATGAATGGATAACACTGGAAAAGCCATACAGTGATGGGTAGCTGCCTCTGAAAAGAATGTCATGCAGCTGCAATAACAGACAGGTCTGGTTCCCATAGAGGCCTTGTGTTCGGATCACAAAATAAAAAAAATAAGTCAGGAATGATGTTTTGGCTTGGCACCTGCTGATACAAATGAGTCGACAGGAAATAATGGGGTTCCATTGGGAACTCCGCAACAAACCCTGATCAAACAATGCCTTTCCCCTGTAATGAGGCTTTGAGTTAACCAGCACACATGTACAGCGGAGCCAGAACCCGATGATTGTTGCTTTGGTTCGCCTCTTTGTGATACGATGTCGCATGTTTTGACAAAACAAGCTGGCAGCCGGGCCAACAAGGAAGCATGCAAATAAGTGGCAGGACTGTTGATGACCCTGAACAACTTCTACTCTGAGTACAAGCCTGTTGACCACATTTCTTTGCATAAAAGACAAGTTACTCGCAGTGTGGCACGCGGGGCCTGTCAGGACTGAGCGAAATGGCCTCAAGCTAATCTTAACAATCTTGACTTTTTAAGACAAAATCTGCTGCTACAAACTAAAAGCAATTCTCCGTTGAATCGTGACTGACAGGCAGAAAAAAGGGAGGAATGTGTGAAGGGGGGGGGGGCATTACATTATGGCTCGTATCATGTGGTGGAGGTCGGCGAGGCTGCTCAAGATCGTATGCTTCCATTCAGGGCGGGCCTGGACCTATAAATTCCACCAATGCAGCCCTTCCCTAACATAAGACCCTAACCATCAAACAAATTAAATGCCTAAATGGTCCTATCGGTTTCCAGCCACCCTCTGGAAGGCTTGTAATTACCCCCAGGGAAAGTCTACGTCCTACGAGAAGACACTTTTAAGGTCCTATAATCGCTAGGGAGCACGAGTGGGCACTCATGAAAAGGGAGCTAAATTAGGCAAAACCACTCTGAGTTCAGATTAGGGGTGTGCCGTGTCTTCATACGGCCAGTGACATTTCACTATAAATCCTCATAATGATAATCATGGGCCACACCACTTTGGGGTTTCTTTACTCCCTTATTTTTGAATTAGCAAGCCATTAGATCTGAATTTAGAATTATCGTACGCTAAAGCAGCATTTAGTCATTTGCCTTTTTCATAGAAAAATTACAGCATGACAAAATATCTTCACACCTTTAATACAACTCTGAAGATGGAAAATTGGGTCATTTGTGTGTGTCCCATTCTATGCTGTCCAAACAGAGACAAAAAACTGGTTCAACTTCAAATATGAACTTGAGAGTTTTTATGTCATGAAAATGAATCTTCCTCATGGACATGATAGAACTCTACCAGAGGAGGCTGCCCTGTGTACATGCCCACCATTTCTTAGAGGAGTGGGAAAAGAAAGCTTCGCTACACATCTTAATTTAAAACCTGTAAGTCAGCTAAAGCTACCTGACCACTTCTATGTTAGCTACTTCTCTTTGTTTATAATGTATATTTTCTGCTGGATCTACTCTCTATTTTATGCTGGCCTTTTTCTTTTTGCTGCAGCTAATACATATACTGTAATATTGTACATGGTAATAGTTATATATTGTGTATATATTGTGTGTGTGTATATATATATATATATATATATATATATATATATATATATATATATATATATATATATATATATATATATATACTACCGTTCAAAAGTTTGGGGTCACATTGAAATGTCCTTATTTTTGAAGGAAAAGCACTGTACTTTTCAATGAAGATAACTTTAAACTAGTCTTAACTTTAAAGAAATACACTCTATACATTGCTAATGTGGTAAATGACTATTCTAGCTGCAAATGTCTGGTTTTTGGTTCAATATCTACATAGGTGTATAGAGGCCCATTTCCAGCAACTATCACTCCAGTGTTCTAATGGTACAATGTGTTTGCTCATTGGCTCAGAAGGCTAATTGATGATTAGAAAACCCTTGTGCAATCATGTTCACACATCTGAAAACAGTTTAGCTCGTTACAGAAGCTACAAAACTGACCTTCCTTTGAGCAGATTGAGTTTCTGGAGCATCACATTTGTGGGGTCAATTAAACGCTCAAAATGGCCAGAAAAAGAGAACTTTCATCTGAAACTCGACAGTCTATTCTTGTTCTTAGAAATGAAGGCTATTCCACAAAATTGTTTGGGTGACCCCAAACTTTTGAACGGTAGTGTATATATATATATATATATACATATATATATATATACATATATATATATATATATATATATATATATATATATATATATATATATATACATATATATATATATACATATATATATATATATATATATATATATATATATATATATATATATATATATATATATATATATATATATATATATATATATATATTAGGGCTGCAACAACTAATCGATTAAATCGATTATAAAAGTAGTTGCCGATTAATTTAGTCATCGATTCGTTGGATCTTTGCTATGCGCATAGGCTTTTAAAAAATAAAAATAAAATAAAAAATTAATTTAAAAAAAAAAAAAATCTATTTATAAACTGCAACATTTACAAACAGCTGAGAAACAATCATCAAAATAAGTATGGTGCCAGTATGCTGTTTTTTTTCAATAAAATACTGGAAAGGATAGAAATGTAGTTTGTCTCTTTTATCCGATTATTAATCGATTAATCGAAGTAATAATTGACAGATTAATCGATTATCAAATTAATCATTAGTTGCAGCCCTAATATATATATATATATATATATATATATATATATATATATATATATATATATATATATATATATATATATATATATATATATATATATATATATATATATATATATATATATAATACATCAGTATGTATTATATATTGTTGTATATAATATATATATACAGTACATACATACACACACATATATATATATATATATATATACATATATATATATATATACAGTGGGGCAAAAAAGTATTTAGTCAGCCACCCATTGACAATCATACATATATGTTATGCTACTACGGTACATTTTTAGTCTACTTAATTCCTACATTATCCTTTCCATCCTTACTCTTCCCATCCTTTGTAACTGAGCTACTGTGTGGAAGAATTTCCTTTGTGGATCAATAAAGTTTGTCTAAGTCTAAAGATGTGGAAGCTGTAAGTTTGATTAATTAGTTGTTCTGTAACAAAAATGTTAACCTAATAACATCATGTTGCTTTTAAAATGTGAGTGTAATGTTAGCACTGTAGCTCACATAGCTATGCTTTGATTGATTGATTGAAACTTTTATTAGTAGACTGCACAGTACAGTACATATTCCGTACAATTGACCACTAAATGGTAACACCCGAATAAGTTTTTCAACTTGTTTAAGTCTGGGTCCACGTTAATCAATTCATGGTAAACTAGTGTTGCTAACGTTGCTAAAGTCCTCCTATCCCACAGCTTAAGGTTATGTTGAGTCTAATAATCATACTGATCTTCCTCTGAAGTGGTTATTTGTAGACTTTCATAAAAGAGCTTTTTTCCCCCAAAATGTGTAACTATGACAAAAGAAATAGACCACAAACAAATGTCCACTGCAAAAGATGGTGGTTCTCAAGAGGATATGGCTATGAGTTACAGTGTATCCCCAGCACATAACCGTCGATGATGCTTTTTTTTTAAAAAAAAGGCTAAAAAAAATTAAAAAAGTACACACATTTAAAAACAAATCTGTGCTATTATTAATTGGTTATAAGTAGGGCTGGGCGATATATCGATATGCTCGATATATCGCGGATTTGTCTGTGCGATATAGAAAATGACTATATTGTGATATTCGAGTATACGTTCTCACGCAGTTGCTTTTAGCTGCGGGCATTACACTACAGGCTCTTCTCACTCTTTCTTGTCTCTCCTTCTCACAGAGAGATAAAACAAGCACACCTTCTTACATACGTCACATACGTATACGCCCTTGCGGAGCAGAGAGGTAGCGGCATACCATACCATACCATACCAGCTGCATGGCTAACGTTAGCTGTGGTGCGAGTGGTAATACGAGAGAAAGAAGGTGCGAATCTGGTAACAAATGAAGGAAGAATTAATTCCCAAGAAAAACAGCACGGGGTCCATCGTCTGGCGGTGGTTTGGCTTCAAGTGGGAATATGTTGAACAGACAACCGTAATTTGTCAAGTGTGGGGCAAAAGCGTTGCTATAAAAAGTAGCATTACTGCTAATATATAGCATAATTTGAAAAATCACCTGCTAGAGAATGAAGAGTGTTTGAAACTCCGCGTGTCAACATCTCCGTTCGGTGCCACACCAACAAAATGCCGTAGCAACCATTTCCAGATCAACACCGTACGAAAAAAATAGTCAACAACAGAAGGAGATAACGTCCGCAGGAACCTAGCACATAGCGAAGGACATACACTATTTGATTTCCTATTATGCAGCTCATTTTTATTTGACAGTTATGGAAATATCTTGTGTGGCATCATGCACAAAAGTGCACTTTATTTGTTTTAAACTATTGTAGTGGCGTTCTGTACAAAAAGTGCACTTTAATTTAGTGTTTTGATATGTCATCTTAGTGACATCATGCACAAAAGTGCACTAATAGCTTGTTTCAAAATGTCTCTGACAATCTTGCACTTTCTGTTTTGAAATGACATGAATGTTTGTGCCACTGCTTAATAACTGTTTAATAAATACAGTGTTGGTCAATTGACTTATTTGTGATTTCCCTCTCTGCATGAAAGTTTAAAATGAGCATATATTAATGCAGTATGAACAAGAATGTTTTAATGTAGGCACATAGAATCATCATACTGGTGTGATTATATGCATCAAGTGCTCATTCAAGGCTAAGGCAAAACATCGAGATATATATCATGTATCGTGACATGGCCTAAAAATATCGAAATATTAAAAAAAGGCCATATCGCCCAGCGCTAGTTATAACATAGTTTTTCCTATATTATATCATTTTGTTCTATGTTTTATAATTTATACACAGGCCGTACAACAGTGGCGGTTGCTGATCTTTGAAGTATAGAGGAAGCTAATATTCAGCTATTGTCTAAATATGAGTAGTCTCCAAATATAGATTAAAGATATACAAATGCTAGATTTTACAAAGAAAGTCACTTAAAAGATTGCAAAATGCTCCATTTTAACAAGAACAACGGAATAAAAATTAAAAACAATTTCAGGCAGAGGTTTATATTTCAAGATCGCTGATTCGCTTATTTTGAAGTGAATCAAATGGGGATTCAGCCACAAACAGATCATCCAATCACCCTGCGGAAGCCCGGCGTCCTGGCCAGCCGAGGCCGAGCTCACTTCTCATTTACTTGTAAAGACACTCTACTTCCATGGGCGGGACAAAGCTGAGCATTTATTCAATGACTGTCGAGTTTGGCTGCAGTGGAACAACCCACTAAGTTCCGAATGAAATGTAAAAGGGTTATACTTTTACAGCGCTTTTCTCCCTTCAAGGTACTCAAAGCGCTTTGACACTATTTCCACATTCACACACACTTTCACACACTGATGGCGGGAGCTGCCGTGCAAGGCCCTAACCACGACCCATCAGGAGCAAGGGTGAAGTGTTTTGCTCAAGGACACAACGGACGTGACAAGGTCGGTAGTAGGTGGGGATCGAACCAGGAACCCTCAGGATGCTGGCACGGCCACTCTCCCAACTGCGCTGTCCGTGAATGAGAAGAAAGTCACAGCAGCTGTCGAAAAAAGTACAGTAGCTGATTCTGAACTAAAGTTGAACACATTCTAGCGCATATTTAGTCAATGAAATGTAAACCACTTAATAACTTTCAGTTTTGTCTGATTTTGGCGGCACCAGTAGACCAAAGCTGTATTATTGGCACAAATATTACGTCTCTAATGGCTATGCTGATGTTAAATAGCTGACAATATCAAGAAATGATCTTGGACTGCACTACAAAAATGACACCACTACCAAGAAGAGCTCCCGCCAGCAAGTGAAAACCGGGGCAATGTTGATCCTGACTGCCCTTTTTTTGTCTGCTCAGACAAAACTTTTTGTTTCTTTGGTTGTTTTGGAGGTTCTCCCATGATAGCAGTAATTGCACGAAGGCATTCTTCTTCTTTTAGTTTTCTGGCGTCACATAGGCGTTCACATCGACTTCCATTTTTTTAACGAATGGGGCAAGGAGGAGTGACGTATGCCGTAAAAGCAAGTCAGCACATTCGTAGTTTTGTGTGTGGCAGGGTTCCTGCTACCCTCATCAATGAATAATTTTTAATCACAATTACAATTAGATAAAAAGACAGGAAGGCTGTGTAACAATACCAATTGACTTTTTAAATTATTGTTTACTCCTATTGGCTCAGATTTAAATCTCTAAAAATATCACTCTAATCATTGTAGTATCGACTGTATACAGCTTTTATATTTGGTATCGCTACTGTTGATATTTGTATCGCTCCACACATTTTTGTTTACATTCAAGAGGGATTGCTTGCTGTTAGCAGTTAGCATGTCTTATTGTATCCTTCTACGTTGTGTAGCATGTTTAGCCATTCCTTGTGATACTTGTTTATTCACCGACATGGAGGTGAAGCTTGCTGACTTAGAGATGTTTGCTGTTAGCTCGCTAGCGAGAATACCACAGTGCGTTCAAGACGCGTTCGTTCGCTTGTAACTACCAAATTTTTGGGACACAGTTAGAATGTGTCATCAATAGGCATTATCACAATATGACAATAGTATTAAAAGCTCTATCTTAGACCAAATGTATATCATTTATGTCATATATCGTATATATCACGCAATCCTAGTTGACAGCGTTGTTGCAAAGCGTGGATATTATTCTCAGTGCTGACCTATTAATCTATCTGCGAATTATCTCGTCTAAGATGGTTAGCCTCGTAGTTCTAGTTAAACTTCTGTTAAAAGTGTATAAAGCATTTTTTTTTCTTATTACACTACTTTACATTTAAGCTAGTTTAGCACCGCGGCTCGCATTGCTTGTCCTCTCCTCCTGCTTCCATGTCTGCACTAGATCTACATTTTAGAACTCAGTATTACTTTATGAGATTGCATATTCATACATTGTGATTAGAGATGTATGATAATATCGGACTGCCGATATCAGCCGAGAAATGCTTTGAAATGTAATATCGGAAATTATCGGTATCGGTTTCAAAAAGTAAAATGTATGACTTTTAAAAACGCCGCTGTGTACACGGACGTAGGGAGAAGTACAGAGAGCCAATAAACCTTAAAGGCACTGCCTTTGCGTGCCGGCCCAGTAACATAATATCTACGGCTTTTCACAAGTGAATGCCACGCATACTTGGTCAACAGGTCACACTGAGGGTGGCCGTATAAACAACTTTAACACTGTTACAAATATGTGCCACACTGTGAACCCACACCACACAAGAATGACAAACACATTTAGGGAGAACAGCCATACCGTAACACAACATAAACACAACAGAACAAATACCCAGAAGCCCTTGCAGCACTAACTCTTCCGGGACGCTACAATATACACCCCCTCCTGCCTCAACCCCCCCCCCCCCCCCAACCCCGCCCACCTCAACCTCCTCATGCTCTCTTAGGGAGAGCATGTCCCAAATTCCAAGCTATGTTTTGAGGCATTTTAAAAAAAATAATGCACTATGTGACTTCAATAATAAATATGGCAGTGCCATGTTGGCATTTTTTTCCAGAACTTGAGTTGATTTATTTTGGAAAACCTTGTTACATTGTTTAATGCATCCAGCGGGGCATCACAACAAAATTAGGCATAATTATGTGTTAATTCCACGACTATATATATGGGTATCGGTTGATATCGGTATCGGTAATTAAGAGTTGGACAATATCAGAATGTCGGATATCGGCAAAAAAAACATTATCGGACATCTCTAATTGTAATACATATTGTAAGAGCGCGAGGGGGAGGGCGCCTCCGGAAAGCCCTGTGTAAGTCGCCGTATTGAATGCTACTAGGGACAGATAGCGCTTAGACAAATTGTATTAAAATTGTATCCAATAGGAAATAAATACTTCTGTTTTTAAGTTTATACATCATGTCCTCTTTAAACATCTTCTGGCTCCAGATTAAACAAATATGACAACAGTTCCAATCATGATGCATCGAAAAATGTATCATTTTTCCCCACCTCTACCCAGTCCCACTTTTGAAAATTTCTAAATTCTTGTACAAAACCTGGATTTTGGACAAAATACTTCCTATACACTATTGTAAAACCTCTGAGACTTATTTCAAAAACAATAAATAATGAGACCTTTTAAGTTTCATGTTGGTTGTTCTTGTAAATTACCATTTCTGGATGAAATGTCCATAAAGCTGCAATACGCTGTGGGTTTGAATCAATAATGCAAAATTCTGTGATTCCTAACAGACTGAGACAGTTGAACGGACTCGGCTGCAGGTAACAGATTGACAGAGTTGGAAGGCGGAAAGGCTGTGGCTTAACTTGTTGATCCCTGCAGATGTAGGCCAATGTGCAATGCGGCGGGAAATCTGTGGTTAAGGTTTTTTGTTTTTTTCAGTGGACAGATAAGGAAGCAACTGCACAAAACAAACTAACCATCATCAGAGTAACAGCAATCCGACATGCTCATTACCTGAATTATCACAATGGTGTGTCCCGCTTAACAAAAATGTCCAGATCCAGAGCTCTGAATGAGACTGAATGGCACATGGCTGGCTGACACCACAGACAAAGTCTAAAGTGGAAAGCGAACAGGTGAGCACAGCACAGCCATGCTGCTTGGCTGGTCAGCTGATGTGCTTATCTGTAGGTGTCATAATCTCAACCTGAACGACAAGCAAAGGTGTGAGAGCAAAGCAAACCGGGAGAGGATGTTTTGGTATGTTAACAACTAAACTGGATGGACCTGACTTGACTCTGCCCTGTGGCCTCGCATGAAAAACTGTTAGGAGGCAAACAAAGAGATTTTGACTTTTTTTAAAGTGGCTGTGTAATGTACAACCCACACAGACACTGATGCCAACCCACAATGATGCAACCGGAAGGACAATGTTTACCATCATGCCTGTACAACTAATTAGCTGTTGACGCAGCTGCTTAGGTGACCTGTCTGCTGTTTTGCCATCACATTCAGGGTTCGAATTCAAGCGCGGCAAAAACAGCAAATGCCGTGACCGCCCTTGCCGTTTGCCGCAATGCCCTAAAAATTGACCACCAGACGGCAACAACATGCTACGACCGCCCTTGACTTTTTTGGGGGACAATTGTAACGTAATTGTTTTGTCGAATAAATTGATAAAAACACCCCAACATGAATATTTTCTTTCATTTTCAACTGTTTAAGACATCCGTATAAACAACAAGGGCGCAGCCTTTTTGGAAGCGTGGGTCAAAGGTAAACCGACAACGAGAACAGTCGAGTTGTTCCGAGATTTTACAAGGGATAGACTATCTGCATCAAATTTGGTGAATTTAGGTCAGGCAACTCTCAAAATACAGAGTAAGGAACGAGTCAAAAAAAGAAAACACGAACAATTACAGGCTGTCGGGAAAAAATGGAGCAAGCTACACAACTTCTTTAGGGAGGTTCATTTAATAGTTTTAAAGGCCTACTGAAACCCACTACTACCGACCACGCAGTCTGATAGTTTATATATCAATGATGAAATCTTAACATTGCAACAAATGCCAATACGGCCGGGTTAACTTATAAAGTGCAATTTTAAATTTCCCGTGAAATATTCTGCTGAAAACATCTCGGTATGATGACGTTTGCGCGTGACGTCACGGATTGTGCGGACATGTTGGGATACCATTGTGGCCAGCTATTAAGTCGCCTGTTTTCATCGCAAAATTCCACAGTATTCTGGACATCTGTGTTGGTGAATCTTTTGCAATTTGTTTAATGAACAATGAAGACAGCAAAGAAAAAAGCTGTAGGTGGGATCGGTGTATTAGCGGCTGGCTGCAGCAACACAACCAGGAGGACTTTGAGTTGAATAGCAGACGCGCTACCGTGAGTACGCAGCTTTGGCTTCCAAACATTTGATCGCTTGCCCGTACGTGCGTGCCGCTATGTGCATGTCACGTACGTAACTTTGGGGAAATATATGTGCTGTATGAACTTTACGGAGGTGAACGGTACTTTGGGCTGTGGGATTGAGTGTGTTGTGCGGGTGTTTGAGTTGTATTGGTGGGTTATATGGACGGGAGGGGGAGGTGTTTGTTATCGGATTAATTTGTGGCATATTAAATATAAGCCTGGTTGTGTTGTGGCTAATAGAGTATATATATGTCTTGTGTTTATTTACTGTTTTAGTCATTCCCAGCTGAATATCAGGTCCCACCCGCCTCTCACAGCATCTTCCCTATCTGAATCGCTTCCACTGCCCTCTAGTCCTTCACTCTCACTTTCTTCATCCACAAATCTTTCATCCTTGCTCAAATTAATGGGGTAATCGTCGCTTTCTCGGTCCGAATCGCTCTCGCTGCTGGTGGCCATGATTGTAAACAATGTGCAGATGTAAGGCGCTCCACAACCTGTGACGTCACGCTACTTCCGGTACTGGCAAGGTTTTTTTATCAGCGACCAAAAGTTGCGAACTTTGTCGTCGATGATCTCTACTAAATCCTTTCAGCAAAAATATGGCAATATCGCGAAATGATCAAGTATGACACATAGAATGGACCTGCTATCCCCGTTTAAATAAGAAAATTTCATTTCAGTAGGCCTTTAATAGAGTGCTAAATTCGTCGATTGTTTGCCCTTGAAACTCAGCAGTTGACAATGTTGTTTATGTGCTGTATCGTGTCGTAAATGTTTGTTTTGATTCGTGGCTGTCAACGACCATGTGTGGAATACGCGTGAATTTGTTTACGTTTTTGTAAAGGTTGAACATCAGTCGCTAATGTAAACAATAATGGAATGAAAATTGCATACTGTTTTATATATTCGTATATACACAACTTTACTGAAGTTTCCAACAAGCTAGGTCATATACTATATGACAGTCTATTTCAATTTATCGACATTTAAATATTTGTATATCATATACTTGTGTGTGTGTGTGTGTATGTATAAATATATAATATATATATATTTATTTTGAGGGAAAGGGGGATAACAACTGGGCACATGCCCCCTAGACCGGCCAGGTAAGTAAGGCGCAAGGGGACACAATGTCCTTTTTTCTTCTTCAGATAAATGTGAATGAATATATATATATATATATATATATATATATATATATATATATATATATATATATATATATATATATATATATATATATATATATATATATATATATATATATATATATATATATATATATATATATATATATATATATTTATTTATTCAGGGGAAAGGCAGAAAGAAAGCAAATAGGCACATGCCCGCCCCCCTAGACCGGCCAGGTAAGTAAGGCGCAAGGGGACACAATGTCCTTTTTTCTTCTTCAGATAAATGTGAATGAATATATATATATATATATATATATATATATATATATATATATATATATTTATTTATTCAGGGGAAAGGCAGAAAGAAAGCAAATAGGCACATGCCCGCCCCCCTAGACCGGCCAGGTAGGCCGGCGTAAGGGGACAGTATGCCCAAATTGTTTTCAGATAAATTCATTTATAATGTGTATAAATGTTTACATACTGTATATAATCTTATCATATATGGTATATTTGTTTGTGTTTGTAATATGATAAGTTATAGCTGCATTTTATACGACTGTATAAATCAATTACAATACAAATTGAAGCTGTCATTTTATTTTACTATCTTGTTGTTTTAATAGTTGTAAACTATAAAAATAATTAATGAGAGCATGAATATATACATATATATGTTTGTATGTATGTATACACACACACATATATATATATATATATATATATATATATATATATATATATATATATATATATATATATATATATATATATATATATATATATATATATATATATATATATAAACTAAACTTGTCTAACACGTCGCACGAAGACCAGGACAAAAGCCATTAAATCATGAATAAAAACAAAAGCAATATGTTTGTGTTCGCCAAAGATCCTCTATTTCAGTGGTGCACAAACATTTTTCCTCCGAGGGCCAAAATAAAATTGTGCCAATGGGACGTGGGTCAAAAATAGCGATTTTAAGCACATAGCAGCACCATGAACGAGGAGTTTAGCCTCGAGACAGCATATTCCAAGAAGTGGAGATTGTCATGTTCAAACTAGTTAGCATGCCATCACTAATTGTGTGAGCTTGAAAGAGCTCAGTATGAATACAGTATGTATTAAGTCTGGGATAACACCCTTTGGCAGGCCAAACAAAATGACTTTTTGGGACCCGTTCCCCACTTTAGGCATCCCTGTTCTATTTGATAAGAGCGCTCTGTTGCCTTTAAGGACCAACTGCAAAACACTAGCAGGGAAACAGTAAAAGGTGAGATTTTTTTTCCTGCATGCTTTAAATGAGAAAAAGTAGCTTCATCTGGTAAACAAATAATTAAAATACAAATTGAAAGTCAGTATTCCAAATTGACATTTTAACAAAGAATTGCATTAGTTTGGGTTAAGAGCTATAACGAATGGCATTATGAAATGTTACATGTCGCGAGTGACAAATGTGCTGGTTTTTGTGTAGCATTGTCATTTTAAGCTGGCATTGTCTTGCTGAAATAAGCAGGGGCGTCCATGATAACGTTGCTTGGATGGCAACATATGTTGCTTCAAAACCTGTATGTACCTTTCAGCATTAATGGTGCCTTCACAGATGTATAAGTTACCCATGCCTTGGGCACTAATGCACCCCCATACCATCACACATGCTGGCTTTTGTACTTTGCGCCTATAACAGTCCGGATAGTTATTTTCCTATTTGAAATGTGGACTTGTCAGACCACAGAACACTTTTCCACTTTGCATCAGTCCATCTTAGATGAGCTCGGGCCCAGCGAAGCCGGCGGCGATTCTGGGTGTTGTTGATAAATGGCTTTCGCTTTGCATAGTAGAGTTTTAACTCACACTTACAAATGTAGCTACAAACTGTAGTTACCGACAGTAGTTTTCTGAAGTGTTCCTGGGCCAATGTGGTGATATCATTTACACACTGATGTCACTTTTTGATGCAGTACCGCCGAAGGGATCGAAGGTCACAGGCATTCAATGTTGATTTTCAGCTTTGCTGCTTACGTGCAGTGATTTCTCCAGATTCTCTGAAACTTTTGATGATATTACGGAGCATAGATGGTGAAATCTCTAAATTCCTTGCAATAGCTCGTTGAAAAATGTTGTTCTTAAACTGTTCAACAATTAGCTCACCCTTTTTTTGACAAAGTGGTGACCCTCGTCCCATCTCTGTTTGTGAACGACTGAGCATTTCATAGAAGCTGCTTTTATACCCAATCATGGCACCCACCTGTTACCAATTAGCCTGTTCACCTGTGGGATGTTCCAAATAAGTGCTTGATGAGCATTCCTCAACTTTATCATTCTTTTTTGCCACTTGTGCCAGCTTTTTTGAAACATGTTGCAGGCTTTAAATTCTAAATGAGCTAATATTTGCAAAAAATAACATTTACCAGTTCGAACGTTAAGCATCTTGTTTTGCAGTCTATTCAATTGAATATAGGTTGAAAAAGGATTTGCAAATCATTGTATTCCGTTTTTATTTACGATTTACACAACGTGCCAACTTCACTGGTTTTGGGTTTTCTAGTAACCAGGATGCAAATTTAGAGTTTTAGATCCTGCATACAAATTCTTAGCATGCTCTTTCAACCGCCCAGAAAGGATAATAAGAACGAGCATGATGTACATTACCAGCTTTGATGGTCAACTTAATTGAAGGAAATTACATTCTCAGGGTTAAAAAACAGCCCATGTAGAGATCAAAGAACAAGGACATGTCCTAATTGGAAGCAGGGGATTAGCACTAATTCAGGGAGTCCACTTTGTAAAACAACACTCTGTCCATCTTGCTATGCTTCAATTCAAAACATAAAAAAGTAAGGAGATGTAGCCTAAACAAAATTCCCTGCTCTGCTTGGCGAAGAACTTGTCAGAACTTGAGAGGGCTTTCCAGAGGGCGGGGCAGGCATTTAGGGGAGCGGGATCAAGCACGTCGCTCTCTGGTGCTGGTCTGCTGCTGGATTTGATATACATCTGCTGTGTGTTTTGAGGTTGGTTACGCACGCTTTGGTTTTTGCGACGGGCCAAGAAACTTGCTGGCGTCCCGTCAGTTCCTTGAAAGAGATAAAACTACAGCAACAGGACGTGCAGCATTTTTCCCCAAACAACATGCCATGAATGGATGAACGAGTGAGCCAGTCAGTATTGTGTTGGTACTTAGACTCTCAAAGCATTCAGAAAACACATAATATGTGACATTAAAGCAACTTTATCTGAGAGATGGTGTTGACGTCTGCATCCTAACAGTTTCCTGCCCCCACAATCCTGTCAGTTAATCCTGTTGACTGCCGGAAACATGTGAGAGCAGCGTGCATGCCTTAATTAATTGCAGGGTGCAACGTCAACTTGAAAAAATCAACACGACATCTCAAATTGACGACCCTCTCTAATCCCCTACCTTAAAAAAAATAAATAAAGGATAGGACGTTCTACCGTATTTTCCGGACTATATGGTGCACCTGCATATAAACAGCACCCACTAAATTTTAGAAGACATTTTTTCCCCCATATATTTCAGCCGCAGATTTATACTGTATACCTTGTGCAATTAGTTATATAGACAGATTTTGTAAATGTTTATTTGCATATCTTAATTGCCACCTACTCAGTGGCCTAGTGGTTTGAGTGTCCGCCCTGAGATCGGTAGGTTGTGAGTTCAAACCCCGGCCGGGTCATACCAAAGACTATAAAAATGGGACCCATTACCTCCCTGCTTGGCACTCAGCATCAAGGGTTGGAATTGGGGGTTAAATCACCAAAAATGATTCCCGGGCGCGGCTACGCTGCTGCCCACTGCTCCCCTCACCTCCCAGGGGGTGATCAAGGGGATGGGTCAAATGCAGAGGACAAATTTCACCACACCTAGTGTGTGTGACAATCATTGGTACTTTCACTTTTAACTTAAATTTTCCAAATGGCTGATCCAACAAAACAGAAGTCATGGTCATGGAGCCACTAGCTGCGGAAGCTAGCTCTCCAATCAGCTAAACGAACTCAATAACTCCATGCCCGAGATTACAATGAGCAGGTTGTGTTATGTAGTTTTGGTGGATGTATTGTGAAACCGAAACAATGCAAAAATAATGCCATTGTATGTTAATCAAACTAACACAGACATTTGTAAAGGTTTTAGCATATTAGCTAATGCTAACGACGCTAGTTTCATTACATTACAACAGGGGTGTCAAAGTCAAATGGACGGAGGGCCAAATAAAAAATTTAGCTACAAGCCGAGGGCCGGACTGTTCGAATGTTCATTGAAAAATTTTTAAATGACGCATATAGTCTAGTGAACCTAATTGAACCTACTGAAAACCTAACAAATATATTCCAATATGATCAGATAAATAAAGCAATATTTTCTTATGGCTCTGTCAGTAATCTTTAATTTTCAACAGACACAAAAGACAAATTTCCTTTATATAAAAATCCCCATAACATGAACATTAAATGAAAGAAACCGGTATTCAAGGCACCATCAGTAGCCTATATTTTCTATTTTAGCAAAAGTGGGCTAAATTTACTTCAAAGAAAAAAACAATAATAGCAATTTTCTATCATCCACTCAACTGAAATATTTTTAAAATATAATTAAATTGAAATACAATAAAATAAAGTGCAAAAATCTATAAATCAAAAACAACACTTTGTTTAAGGAGAAGTAACATGCAGTGAAAACAAATATTAAACTTTAACTTTTAAACTTGAATTGAGTAAAAACTCTAAATATGTGATTGCACAGTAATGTTCACATTAAACCCCCCTCCTCCCTCCGTGGGAGGGAGGCGAGTTGGGTGCCCGAAACCCCCCGCTGGTTTCGGCCCGCCCCTTGGCGCGCGTGGCACGGCGGGCTCCGCGACCCGACGGCTGGCCCTCGTGGCTTGACGGCGGGCGCGTCCCGACGGGCCGCGCGTAGGGGTCAAACGCAGAAGTCTCAGGGCCTCGTGGTGAGGGGGTGGCCTGCGGGTTTCGGCCCGCTTGACCCCCCCCCCGCTCCGCTTGGCGCGCGCGGCACATGACGGGTTCCGCCACCGACGCTCGGGCTGCAGCCCGACGGTGGTGCGGCCCGGCGGTGACGCGCGGTTTGGGGAAACAAAGCAGAAGTCTCAGGGCCTCGGGGCCGGGTTTCGGCCCGCCCCCTTGGCGCGCGTGGCACGGCGGGCTCCGCGACTGACGGCCGGGCTGCAGCCCTTCGGCCGGCAGGCGCGTCCCGGCGGGCCGCTCGCCCCCTTTCGGAACCTTGGACCGGCATCCGCTTGGTGCGTGTAAAAGATCTGCGGTCTGCGGGCCGGTTCTAATAATAAATCAAGATCATCCCAAGGGCCGTAAAAAACCTTCTCGCGGGCCGGATATGGCCCGCGGGCCTTGACTCTGACATATGTGCATTACAATAACCCATACAAATATGCAAGAACACACTTCTACAGACATCACACATGGGACAGTTTAGTAAGTATGAATTGTTTGAATTAAATAGTAAAACTTACAAACGTTGTTTGGAGTGATGACTGAACAATCATTTCGAGCGACGGTTTTACTTCCAGCTCAAGGCATTGAAACAGAAAGTACACTTTCAATCTGCAACACCTGCAGTAGGGATGATGTTTGATAAGAAATTATCGAGTTCGAGCCTATTACTGAATCCTCTTATCGAACCGATTCCTTATCGATTCTCTTATCATGTCCAGATAGGTTGTCGTATATGAAAAAAAAACACACAATATTTGGTTTAACAAAAGCTCACTTTTATTATATAAGAAAAAAATAAAATCTAATAAATAAATAAATATTGACTGTTACCCCCCCTAAAAAAATAAAATAAAATAAATAAATATTGACTATTGTTACCCAAAGTATATTAAGTGGGATTTTTCAGAAAAACAAATATATACAGTAACACAAAAACAACCTGTCTCTGTGATCACTATAGGTGTATAAGTAATAATATAGTCCATCCATCCATTTTCTACCGCTTATTCCCTTAGGGGTCGCGGGGGGCGCTGGAGCCTATCTCAGCTACAATCGGGCGGAAGGCGGGGTACACCCTGGACAAGTCGCCACCTCATCACAGGGCCAACACAGATAGACAGACAACATTCACACTCACGTTAAATAAAATCAGTCCATTGGGCACAAAACTGAAAATAATATAGCTCTCCAAAAAGTGCACTTCTGCTGCTATTTGACATAACTGTTTGTTATGATGCTTTGACATTTTTGCACTTTATTTCTTTATTGAAAGAAAATTCTATGAAGAGAAAAGTTGTTTGCAAATGTGGTTACAATGCTAAAAAATGAAAAGTTAAAGCTAAAAAAAGAAATACACTTTATTGAATTAACATGATTTCTTTATAGGGGGAAAGATGTGATGTTATGAGCTAGGGAATACAACAACTACACTACCCAGCATGCAACGGGAGTGACGAGCATGCACGGTAGCCCCAAAAAGTGTTGTGCATGTCGCCACCCGGCAATAACGCTGTGAAAGTAAACATCAAGAACTCAGCCAACACGCCTCGTCTGCATTATTTATAATTAGACAGACAACACATATACAGTGTGATTTTGTTTTGTTTACAAGGAAAGAAAAACAAAAGATAAAAAAGGGAGATGTCATATATGTTGTATATATATATGTATGTGCTGCGGTTGCTTTAAGAACGTTGCAACAGCTGCCGTAAAGGAGGTGCGTTGCTAGCCTGGTTGCTATGTTTCCGGTTGGTCGTAAAAGTGTTCGTCATGTGTTTGTACCCTGCTCAAATCTCTCAGTAAAGTTATTCATTGGATTATACCTTTTGTTTTGAACTTTATTACACCTTGGAGCGCTTTTTCAGGTCCATTGTTTTCCTGCTTTCTCTATCTGCGCCTAATGACTGAGCTACATGACGTCATTTCTTGTGATGTCTCACGGAGCATTTCTGGTCGGGGCGGGATTCGAATAAAGAACCAACTCTTTTTCTTTACTACAGTGGTCTTGATAACGGGTACCGGTTCTCAAAAAGGGATTCGAGTCCGTGTACTCTGTTCTTTTCTTATCGAACAACCGGGAAAACCGGTTTCGAGTATCATCCCTAACCTGCAGTGAGAAAACTTGTCAAAAAGATGGCGCTATAGCGCAAACAATAACACACCAGTTCAGTGTGTCTGCTTGTGTTTAATGAAAACTATTGAACACACGACATTATGTCCGTTCGCAAAGAAAAGTCCATAAATTAGCCACACAGTTAAATAAGCCACAGGGTCCAAAGCGGAGGAAATAAAGTAGCGGCTTATAGTCAGGTATTTGCGGTACCTTCACTCTAGACTACACTGCAAAACACACAATATATGTGTGAAAGAAGGACAACATCTGTAAAGCTGAAGTTTTTCTTCCTGCTTCTCCTTATCCTGCCGTGGTTACCGAGTCCTCGTGTGAGTACCCCCACGTTTCTGCACCGGAAGAAAGACTTCAGCTGGCTGGGACATTGTCAGGGGGGCTGACGATTACTTTGTGGACAAACACAAGATTGCTAAAGTCTAACTCAGCTCCACTAAGGAAGTCCACTCTTTAGATAGCCGTTTACTGGCACTAGTTACACAGCAAACTGAATCTTTGGCCTTAGTTATTTGATCACCAAGTCCATTCGCTTTTTTATTCTCCCATGACAGTCGACGGCCATTGTGTTAGGCCTCACGTGGCTTAAACTCCACAATCGTTGTCTTGATTGGGGCAGGAGCACCACTAAAGTAAGGACTGAGGGGTCACACAGGATGCACAATAAAAAAAACAACCTGATATTAAAAGGAAACTTTCGTTAACTTGTTGTTATTATCACGTTAACTTTGACAGCCCTAGTTGTAATTCTAAATATTTTCCATGGCTGCAACTATTCATCTAATAATTTGATTAGAAAACAAATATTGAATTGTATTTTTGTTGCTTTGATTTGTTTATTGAGTAAAATATGCGGACATTGTATTGCTCCAGCGTACACGAGAGCAGTGCACCTGTTGGTGATCTAGTATGCGCTGGCGGTGATGTGGCCTGTGTGTGAGGGGAAGTGAAGTGAAGTGAATTATATTTATATAGCGCTTTTCTCTAGTGACTCAAAGCGCTTTTACCTAGTGAAACCCAATATCTAAGTTACATTTAAACCAGTGTGGGTGGCACTGGGAGCAGGTGGGTAAAGTGTCTTGCCCAAGGACACAAACGCAGCGACTAGGATGCCGGAAGCGGGGATCGAACCTGCAACCCTCAAGTTGCTGGCACAGCCACTCTACCAACCGAGCTATACCGCCGGAAAGGGGCAGGACTAGTGGAGTGCCGATAGAGAAATTGCTCAGAAAAACAATGACAAAGTGAAAAGACAGCAAAGAGCTCAGAGAAGATGAGCGATGTTTTGCCATCATTAAAAGTGAAAAAGACAGACATTTTGGTGAAATGTTTGCACCATCATACAGAGCTGCAATTTCACAATATCAATGATTCAACATTAACGGAAATCATCTTGCATATTTAGGAGCAGCGAAGCAGAAACAAACACATGTGAGGACATGTTAGCATCTAAATAAATGGTAAATGGGTACTTGTATAGCGCTTTTCTACCTTCAAGGTACTCAAAGCGCTTTGACACTATTTCCACATTCACCCATTCACACACACACGCACGCACACACTGATGGTGGGAGCTGCCATGCAAGGCGCTAACCACGACCCATCAGGAGCAAGGGTGAAGTGTCTTGCTCAAGGACACAACGGACGTGACTAGGGTGGTAGAAGCTGGGGATCGAACCAGGAACCCTCAGGTTGCTGACACGGCCACTATACCAACCACGCCACGCCGTCCCATGTACAGATAGTATGTTAATGCTAAAGAGTCGTTAGTCCAAAAATCATACCATACAAACCTAAATAATACCTTGTCAAACATCCAGCCATCCATTTTCTACCGCTTGTCCCATTTGGGGTCGCGGGGGGTGCTGAAACCTACCTCAGCTGCATTCGGGCGGAAGGCGGGGTACACCCTGGACAAGTCACCACCTCATCGCAGGGCCAACACAGATTGACAGACAACATTGCATGTTCCAGTGTTTCCCATAAACTGCCAAGATACCTGTGGCGGTGGGGGCGTGGCTATGGGTGTGGTCACCATGACATCATCGAGTAATTTGCATAATTTACTACAATATGATTTTCTTTAAAAAGGTTTAAAAAATGTATACTTATTAATTAATAATAACAGTTTTGTTTTAAACGTCCATCCATCCATCCATCCATCCATTTTACAATATAATTACAACACTTTATGTACATATTTATATACAGATTTGAACAATAAGTTATTCACTGAAATATATTTATTAATTGTGGTTCTTACAAAAAATATACATTATAAAATACAAAAGCTAAAATGTCTCTTAAAGATCGGCCCCTTTAATTAGTGCATACTAAATAATTTAACTTTAGCGTACTACTACAACCATATTATTTACCAGCAACATAAAATGAAAAATGGCACACTGACAAAGCTTAACCTATTGTTACTATAACAATCTACAAGGTTAATGTAGGTTGCTTCTCTTTCTTCCCCTCCATTTTTCTGCATTATTTCGTATCTCAAGTTATCATTACGTACAGGTATATGTATTGTTGCATTTGAACAACTGTATTGTTGATAATAAAGGTAAAGTATTGGTATTGTTCATTATCAGAAACGCTATTTCTATTGGTATTTGTATTGCTACATTTGTAGTGTAATAATGCTCATTGTCATTTCTGTATTGTTTTTTATTTTCGCTAACTGCTTATTTGCTATTACTTTTACCATCATATTTGTACATGTCGTATTTGCTAATGTTGCTCTATTGTTGTTGTTGTTGTTGTGTTTGCTGTTGTTGTTTTTGTCTCTCTGTCTAATCCCCCTCTTGTCCCCACAATTTCCCCCTCTGTCTTCTTTTTTCTCTCTCTCTATCCCCTCCTGCTCCGGCCCGGCTGCACCAAATGATAATATAAATACATTTAATAAAGTCAAATACAAATAAGGCAACAAGAGAAGTATCCTACACTTCTCTTTTGTAAAGTAAATCTGAACAGCCGATATGGGCATCTACATCAACTATATGATTTGCCTGAGAAGCTGGACAGGACAAAAACAAACAAAAAAAAACAAAAAAAATCTATTTGTGGCGGACGTAATTCTTTTGTGGCGGGCCGCCACAAATAAATGAATGTTAGGAAAACACTGTGTTCTTGTCAAACATGTATGTGTTAAACATCCTGTCACTCAAATTATCACACTTCAAATCTTTTTTGTATAGTTTGGTTCTTTATGTATTATCTATTACAAGGTTCATGTTCATCTGGCAACGCAGTTGTTGTTTTTTTTTACTTATAAACTTTCTTTTTTATTGTAACAAGCGGTAGAAAATGGATGGATGGATGTAAGTAATATATAGTGATGCTACCGTTGGAAATGTGCAATTGCAATGTTTGGAGTATTTATAAGAGGAAACAATAAAGGTAATTAGAAAAATCCTTTTTTTATTTCAATTATTTTCCCTAAAAGTCACAATGAGGATACAAAGTGTGTTTTATTCGATAGATTACATGATTACTAAAATATAGATAGCTGCGGCCCTAATTTCATGTTACATACAGTATTTTTACTGAATGTAATTATAAAAAAATATATACAGTACAGGCCAAAAGTTTGGACACACCTTCTTATTCAATGCATTTCCTTTATTTTCATGACTATTTACATTGTAGATTGTCACTGAAGGCATCAAAACTATGAATGAACACAGGTGGAGTTATGTACTTAACAAAAAAAGGTGAAATAACTGAAAACATGTTTTATATTCTAGTTTCTTCAAAATAGCCACCATATGCTATGATTACTGCTTTGCACACTCTTGGCATTCTCTCGATGAGCTTCAAGAGGTAGTCACCTGAAATTGTTTTCACTTCACAGGTGTGCTTGAAGCTCATCGAGAGAATGCCAAGAGTGTGCAAAGCAGTAATCAGAGCAAAGGGTGGCTATTTTGAAGAAACTAGAATATTAAACATGTTTTCAGTTATTTCAAATTTTTTTGTTAAGTACATAACTCCACATGTGTTCATTCATAGTTTTGATGCCTTCAGTGACAATCTACAATGTAAATAGTCATGAAAATAAAAACACGCATTGAAATGAGAAGGTGTGTCCAAACTTTTGGCCTGTACTGTATAAGGCTAAAAATACGGTATTTTTACTCAATTCTATCAATATATATATCAAATAATGTACATTGTTATTAATACCACATGTAAAATTTGTATTAATTTGTACAACTTACACTTAAAGGCCTACTGAAACCCACTACTACCGACCACGCAGTCTGATAGTTTATATATCAATGATGAAATCTTAACATTGCAACACATGCCAATACGGCCGGGTTAACTTATAAAGTGAAATTTTAAATTTCCCGGCAAACTTCTGGCTGAAAACGTTTCGATATGATGACGTTTGCGCGTGACGTCAATCGTTGAAGCGGAAGTATTCGGAGCCCATTGAATCCAATACAAAAAGCTCTGTTTTCATCTCAAAATTCCACAGTATTCTGGACATCTGTGTTGGTGAATCTTTTGCAATTTGTTTAATGAACAATGGAGACTGCAAAGAAGAAAGTTGTAGGTGGGATCGGTGTATTAGCGGCGGACTACAGCAACACAACCAGGAGGACTTTGAGATGGATAGCAGACGCGCTAGCCGCCGACCTCACCTTGACTTCCTCCGTCTCCGGGCCGCCGCCCGCATCGGTGATCGGGTGAAGTCCTTCGTCGTACCGTCGATCGCTGGAACGCAGGTGAGCACGGGTCGTGATGAGCAGATGAGAGCTGGCGTAGGTGCAGAGCTAATGTTTTTAGCATAGCCCTGTCGAGGTTCCGTAGATAAGCTAGCTTCAATGGCGTCGTTAGCAACAGCATTGCTAAGCTTCGCCAAGCTGGAAAGCATTAACCGTGTAGTTACATGTCCAGAGTTTGGTAGTATTGTTGATCTTCTGTCAATCCTTCCAGTCAGGGGCTTATTTGTTTTGTTTCTATCTGCATTTAAGCACTATGCTATCACGTTAGCTCAGTAGCTAAAGTGCTTCACCAATGTATTGTCGTGGAGATAAAAGTCACTGTGAATGTCATTTTGCGTTCTCTACTCTCATTTTCAAGAGGATATAGTATCCGAGGTGGTTTAAAATACAAATCCGTGATCCACAATAGAAAAAGGAGAAAGTGTGGAATCCAATGAACGCTTGTACCTAAGTTACGGTCAGAGCAAAAAAAGATACATCCTGCACTGCACTGTAATCTTTCACTCTAATGTTCCTCATCCACAAATCTTTCATCCTCGCTCAAATTAATGGTGTAATCGTCGCTTTCTCGGTCCGAATCTCTCTCGCTGCATTGTAAACAAAGGGGAAAATGTGAGCAGCCCTTCCTCCTCTGACGTCACGCTACTTCCGGTACAGGCAAGGCTTTTTTTTAATCAGCCACCAAAAGTTGCGAACTTTATCGTTGTTGTTCTCTACTAAATCCTTTTAGCAAAAATATGGCAATATCGCGAAATTATCAAGTGTTACACATAGAATGGATCTGCTATCCCCGTTTAAATAAATAAAAAATCATTTCAGTAGGCCTTTAACATCCCTAATATATGACTGGTACTCTCTGCAGTTGAGTCTCTACAGTATGAGAATTTCAAACACCACAAATAAATTATTTTTCCCTAACTTCAAAAAATATAAGGCCTTAAAAAGTCATTTTCATTCAAAAAAAACAAACATTTCCTTTCGCAGTAACTACAGTACATTTTTGTACAAAATGTTTTTGCTTGTGAAAACAGGCTATTTACTGTGAGGTGCAAACCACACTGTTATTACCATACAAGTAGTGACCTGAAATGATAAGTACACACAAAATGTCTAGTCAGACAAATGGCTGACATACAACCGCCTTTGCCTAAAACGGTAATAATAAAAGAAGATGCGGTGGAGTTCGCAGATGCACCCAGACTGCACACGCTCGTAAAGTATTCTAATTTCAGGTGTGTCCGATTAAGCGGGAATTGGAAATGAATAATTAGCGTGAATCACGTCAGACAGACAAAAGGGAAGGCCTGCAAGGGTTGAAACATGAATCCCACTTGGACCGTAAATCCCCCTTCCTATCCTTACAACACACACACGCACGCACGCACGCGCACGCAAACACACACACACACACACACACACACACACACACACACACACACACACACACACACACACACACACACACACACACACACACACACACACACACACACACACACACACACACACACACACACACATGCTTTCTTTGTTCAAACCGCTGCATGATCATCTGAGGTTTGGGCATTTGCTTTACTACAACTCAACACCACGACTAAACAAAACCTTTCTTTGTGTTAATGCTTCTCATAATCAAAAAGGCTTAGGGGTGGTAATACACGCACTCAACCAGCACGGGGCATTTCACAAAACTGTACATTACTCAAAGGTTTACAATGCATTAATAAACATACAATCCAGTGTTCCCAACTAGGCCATTAGGAACACACTGTGCTGCAGTGGAGATCTTATCTGTCTTTGCAGGCCTCTGAAAAGTAGCGCAGCAAGTTCAGATCAGCCCTAAAATTAATTTCATGGGTCACCCAGTTCTCGTTCTAGTTATAGAGAGCCGTAAGATGAGGATGAAAAGGCTTGCTTCTCCAAAGGGAGACAACGCTGAAGAAATGACCCCGAAAGGAAAAGGTGAATAAATGTTGGAGAGGTAGCCTAATGTCATGATACGGCCCATAACTTCAGCAAATGTCCTGAGAGTTGCACATTTACAGTGATGTCTAAGAAGAAACGTGTGATGATGACCATCAATTCAGAAAGTGAAACATGTACAAACCCCAAAACCAGTGAAGTTGGCACCTTGTGTAAATTGTAAATAAAAACAAAATACAATTACTTGCAAATCCTTGTCAACCTCTATTCAATTGAATACACTGCAAAGACAAAAAACTTTGACCACTTTGTTATTTTTTGCAAATATTAGCTAATTTGGAATTTGATACCTGCAACATGTTTCAAAAAAGCTGGCACAAGTGGCAAAAAAGACTGAGACAGTTGAGGAATGCTCATCAAACACTTATTTGGAAAATCCCACAGGTGAACAGGCTAATTGGGAACAGGTGGGTGCCATGATTGGGTATAAAAGCAGCTTCCATGAAATACTCAGTCATTCACAAACAAGGATGGGGCGAGGGTCACCACTTTGTGAACAAATGCCTGAGCAAATTGTTTAAGAACAACATTTCTTAACCAGCTATTGCAAGGAAATTAGAGATTTTACCATCTACGTTCCGTAATTTCATCAAAAGGTTCAGCTGGGGCGACATGGCATAGTGGGTAGAGCGGCCGTGCCAGAAACCTGAGGGTTGCAGGTTCGCTCCCCGCCTCTTGACATCCAAATCGCTGCCGTTGTGTCCTTGGGCAGGACACTTCACCCTTGCCCCCAGTGCCGCTCACACTGGTGAATGAATGATGAATGATGGGTGGTGGTCGTGGGGCCGTAGGCGCAAACTGGCAGCCACGCTTCCGTCAGTCTACCCCAGGGCAGCAGTGGTTATGAATGTAGCTTACCACCACCAGGTGTGATTGAATGATGGGTTCTCACTTCTCTGTGAAGCACTTTGAGTGTCTAGAAGAGCGCTATATAAATCTAATCCATTATTAGTATTATTATTATCAAAAGGTTAAGAGAATCTGGAGAAATCACTGCATGTAAGCAGCAAGGCTGAAAACCAACATTGACTGCCTGTGACCTTCGATCCCTCAGGATCAAAAACCGACATCAGTGTGTAAAGGATATCGCCACATGGGCTCAGGAACACTTCAGAAACCCACTGTCAGTAACTACAGTTTGTCACTACATCTGTAATTGCAAAGCGAAAGCCATTTATCAACAACACCCAGAAACGCTGCCGGTTTCGCTGGGTCCGAGCTCATATAATATGGACTGATGCAAAGTGGAAAAGTGTTCTATGGTCTGACGAGTCCACATTTTAAATTGTTTTTGGAAACTGTGGACGTCCAAAGAGGAAAAGAACCATTCGGATTGTTATAGGCGCGAAGTTAAAAAGCTAGAATTTGTGATGGTATGGGGGTGTATTAGTGCCCAAGGCATGGGTAATTTACACATCTTTGAAGGCATCATTAATGCTGAAAGGTACATACAGGTTTTGGAGCAACATATGTTGCCATCAAAGCAACATAATCATGGACGCCCCTGCTTATTTCAGCAAGACAATGCCAAGCCACGTGTTACAACAGCGTGGTTTCATAGTAAAGGAGTGCGGGTACTAGACTGGCCTGCCTGTACTCCAGACCTGTCTCCCATTGAAAATGTGTGGCACATCATGAAGTGTAAAATACCACAACGAAGACCCCGGACTGTTGAACAACTTAAGCTGTACATCAAGCAAGAATGGGAAAGAATTCCACCTGAAAAGCTTAAAAAATTGGTTTCCTCAGTTCCCAAACGTTTACTGAGTGTTGTTAAAAGGAAAGGTCGTGGTAAAAATCTTTGCAGTCTATTCAATTGAATGTAAGTTGAAAAGGATTTGCAAATCATTGTATTCTGTATTTAATGTACTTTGGTTTTGAGTTTTGCACATGTGTTTGTCCTGGCTGCTCAGTACAATGTGGCAAAAGTTGTACTTGCTGTTACACTCGTATGAATGTTAACTGGGTGCGTGAAGTACATGCCCGCAAATCAACTAAGTGAACTTGATTCAAATTACTTTGGGTAAAAATTGGTAAGGGTTTAATAATTGCAATGTTTTTCATTTTTAAATGGCCGTGATAACGCAATCTTAGGGGTCCTGATGTGCGCTTTATGGCTAATGGGACCAGGAAAAAATGATTTGAACGACTCTCCACGAAGGCTCCATAACTCACCAGACGACAGCCTGTTCATTAAAGAAGTGCCATCAGTGAGTGTCCGAATGGCGTTGCCCTCTGACTCTCAAACAATGAGGAGGGTCAAGAGGCATGGTGGCTGGCGGTCTTTTTGGAGCCGGGATAATCGTGTGCAATCGTTGGGTGAGTGTCTCATGAAAAACATTAGATTTTCTGATCATTTTAGGGCACAGGAGTCAAACTCAAGAACTGGGGGCCACATCATTTTATATGGCTCGTGAAAGCCTAGAATTAATATATGTCAATAAAGGACTTTAGAGCATTTTTTTTGCTAAATGTACTCATTCTTTCCATGCATCCATCCATTTTCTACCGCTTGTCCCTTTTGGGGTCACGGGGGGGCTGAAGCCAATCCCAGCTGCACTCGGGCAGCCTCACCGCAGGGCCAACACAGATAGACACAAGGGCCAGTTTAGTGTTGCCAATCAACCTATCCTAACCTAACCCAGGTGCAGGTCTTTGGAAGTGGGAGAAGCCGGAGTACCCGGAGAGAACCCACGCAGTCACGGGGAGAACATGCAAAACCCAGAGCTTGGATATCGAACCCAGGACCTTCTCCCTAAAACCCACTTTTCCACTGTGTTGCCCTCGTTCTTTCCATTTTGACAAAAAAATACATGTATTGCATGCAGTTGCAAATCTTTAAAACATTAATATTGTATAATATTGGCAAAAATCTACAAATCATACAATCTAAACATTTTTTCGTTTAAATAAAAATGAATACCGTATTTCCTTGAATTGGCGCAGGGAATATAGTATTCGCACGTCTAGAATTACTGCCGGGTCAAACTCGTTTCTCAAAATAATTAACGCATGCTTGGCCTTATCGCCGGTTTATTATTGAAGCTGGATCAAATTCGTTTCGCAAAATATTAATTTTATTATCGCATGTCTGTAATTTTCGCCGGGTCAAACTCGTTTCGCAAAATATTTAGCATATGGCTAGAACTTCCACCGGGTCAAATTCGTTACGTCACGAGTGACGCATCTGTCCTCATTTTCAAAATGGAGGAAACTGCTTTCAGTAGTTTACAATCGCACAAAGGAAAAAAGATAAAGAGCTTTTCAGTAGGATTTAAGGTCCAAGCTATTGAATACCTGTACAGTATGCTAAAGAGAACAGTAAGCAGCTATGTTTTATTAATATACCGTAGCTGCGTGTGTGAAATACTGTATAAGTCATTAAATGACTCCCGCCTCCTGGTGGTAGAGGGCGCTGCCGCGCTAGTGATCCTTCTTGCGACTTCCGGTACTGCAGAAGAAGTGAACACACGCAGCAAGAGATTTTTTTTTCTGTCCTCTGCCTGAACTTTTAAAATGGAGGATTACATACATAAAATAAAACAGTTTTCTAAACTGGACTTTCAATCGAAGCAGGAGGTAATAATTAAAGGAATATCTCCATCGAAACAGAGACTTTTAAAACTGAAGAAAGAAAATAAGGAAGACTTCTATAAACAAGTTATCGATGCTTTTGGTCAGAAGGAGCTGCAAATGGACTCCATTTATAAGTACAGGTAAGACCATAATAACGTTTTTTTTAATTAAATGTGCTTTTCATGATGGTATGCTTACATCACACTCAAAGCGCACGCCTAAATTTTATGGATTCCTTTTGGTAAACGCCGGAGTGAGAAGAGGTTTTAAAATAATTACCGCATGCACGGCCATCCCGCCGGTTTCCGGTAAACGCAGGTGTGACAGGAGGTTTTAAATTAATTAACGCCCCTGCGGCTATTCAAGGAAATACGGTACATGATTATCTGCTTGACCTCAAGCGAGTTATCCCTCCAATTGTACAAAGTAAAAATTACAATACATTTTAAGGTAAAAACTGACAGCTCAGTCGTCAGAATTTCACCGTTAAAACAGTGGTACCTTTTTTTCCATTTACAGTAATTTGCTGTAGGAAACACTGCATATTTAAAACCCGGTAAAATTCTGGTGACTGAACGGCAAGTTTTTACCACAAAATCTACAGATCCTTTTTACAGTGTTCGTTAAAAAAATAAGATAAATCAAATGCGTAGGCAGTTGTGTAATAATATAATGAGGCGAATACATTTCTATTCATACATTATTCAGTGGTACAAGTGGCCCTCCGAGGGCAGGCGTAGGTGCGATGTGGCCCTGAATGAACACGGGTTTGACACCCCAGTTTTAAGGGAATTTGTGGTAAAACTTTAGTATGGGGAACATATTTATCATTAATTAGTTGCTTATTAACATGCAAATTAGTAACATATTGGCTCTCAATTAGGCATTATTAAGTACTTATTAATGCCTTATTCTGCATGGCCTTATTATACAACAACCCTAACTCTAACCCCCTAACCCTAACCTTCTAACCCTAACCCCTAACCCTGCGATGAGGTGGCGACTTCCGCCCGAATGCAGCTGAGATAGGCTCCAGCACCCCCCGCGACCTCAAAAGGGACAAGCGGTAGAAAATGGATGGATGGATGGATGGCTCTTAATTAGTCATTATTAAGTACTTATTAATGCCTTATTAAACAACAACCCTAACCCTAACCCACAAACCCTAACCCTCTAACCCTCTAACCCTAACCAAATAACTCTGAATTAAGTCTTTGTTACTTACAATATGTTCCCTTAGTGTCCAAATAACTCTTAATTAAGCCTTTGTTAATTAGAATATGTTCTCCATACTAAAGTGTTACCGAATTTGTTGATGGGGTCCTAGAATAGCCAGCAATGACTGATGTCCAGCAGGTCCAAAGCCAGCTAAAGGCAAGGACGGCTGAGCCGTTCACATCTGATGACAAGCTTTCGACATTAACAATTGCAACAATGAGCAGAATGTGACTTTGCCTCTTGGGTGTGACCAACAATGCCTGCCAAACCCCAGCTGTTCCAACAAACGGTGACAAGTGCAAAGCAAGAGGCCGGATTGGGGGCAGGGTGTGGCATGGCGGTGTGGGGGGTCGTGGGGGTGGGATGCCATGGTGATGGACCCTGCTTCGGATGCTCAATGAAGCCATTGTTTGGCCCAAGTGAAGCATATCGCACAATGACAGGCACATTCTGACCCAAAACAAGCCTATTGTCAGCCCAAGTGTTTGCCTCCGGCGTCCATCAGAAGTAGGCATGAGTGGACCAACACAGACAAGGAAGAAGTTGCTAGCATGAAGCTTCTCCCCCAGTGCATTAACACCAGCAAGAGAGCGTGCTGACATAAAGCAATGGTAGGGGAGCTCAGCTGCGCTAAGGCAGCTAAATGGCATCCGCCGTTGAAAAAATAATTAGACCTTGCTGCTGCTCATGCTGCTGCTGGCGCTTTCATTTAGTCTTCCCAAGTGTTGCCCTTCATGTAAGCCAGTCCTTCTCAAATGGTGGGACAGGCCCCCCTGGGGGGCTCGGTGTGGTGCGTGTGACCTCGGGGAACATTCTTTTTTTGCCGTACCAGAATATGATGAAGCGTATGTAGTCACTGTAACCACGGTGGGAGACGAGGAAAGGTGTGTTGTTTCTTTTAATGTAAGTAGGCTTACAATGTTATGCAGAGGTATAGTTATAACAATGTTATAGACAAACTTGATGAGGCAATTCCTGAAGGAATTGCGTGTGAATGCTCCAACGCTGAAGTTGAACTGAAATCCTGGATTTTTAAAATAATTGTTGTCGTCTCCCGCAAGCTCTGCCGGCACCTCCGCTAGAAGCGTGCCGGGACACGCGCCTGCAAGGCTGCAGGCAATCGTCAATCAGCACACCTGGGTCTGATGAGGGCAGGCAGCATAAAGACCAACGGACCAGAAGATCCAGTGCCGGAACATAGTTCACTCTTGCAGTAAGCATCCCGTCTCTGGCTTCCCTCCCGCGTACTTGCTCTCTCTCTGTGTCCTCCCTATTCCCGTGTCTTATGTCCTTTGTGTTTCCAGTAGTGCTTCCCCTGTTTCCTGTGATCGAGCTTTGTGCCTCGACTTCCCTCTGGATTCCGGACTGCCTGCCTCGATCCTCGACCCCTGCTTGGACACGGACCTCGTTGCTTCTCTCCAGCCCCTGACCGCTTGCCTGCCCACGGACTGCCTTCTTGCCTTGCCCCTTTGGATTCATCCAACACGCACATACAACAAACTCTGGTAATATTTACATGGTTAATTCTACACATCGTCTGGCACCACACACTTAAGAGTAGCATACACACCCCACCAATTAATCAGTGTCAATAAACCTCTTGAACTGATTCCAGCCATTATGTTGTCTCCTTCCCCCGCCGTACGTAACAGAAAAAGAGCACACAATTCCCAAACAGGCTGAATATTTTCAAGTTGGAACAGTTTAAATCAGATGAAAAATGTGGGAAATGTCGAACTTTGAAGACTGTCCCATTGATTTCAATGGGAATTTTAAAACATTTTTGGGGAATTTCGGGAAAAGTGGGAATTTTTTCAAAAATGGTAAAAAAAAAAACAACCTTGAATGATCTGAAGGAGTGTAAATGGTTGGTGTTGTAATTTTTCAAATTGGTGGAGAAATGTTGAAGTAGTAACAAGTTAAATTGAAAAATGGTATTACGGAATTCCTGGAATTTCGGGAAAACCGGGGATTTTTCCAGTTCAAAAAACAACTTCATTTTTTGTCCTGATTAAGAGGAATGTTTTGACGGTGGGACGGTTGAAATGCGTTGAAAAATGTGGATGGAGTAGTCGCTAGAAAAAGCGGTGGAAATAGGGCTTTGGAAAACTGGGAATTCTGGAAAATCCTGTAATTTTCTTTTAACTTGGAAAAAGGGTAGTTTAAATTTGGTAAAAATGGTTATACTTGTATAGCGCTTTTCTACCTTTTTAAGGAACTCAAAGCGCTTTGACACTATTTCCACATTCACCCATTCACACACACATTCACACACTGATGGCGGGAGCTGCCATGCAAGGCGCTAACCAGGACCCATCAGGAGCAAGGGTGAAGTGTCTTGCTCAAGGACACAACGGACGTGACTAGGATGGTAGAAGGTGGGGATTGAACCAGTAACCCTCGGGATTGCTGGCACGGCCACTCTCCCAACTTCGCCACGCCGTCCCCGTAACAATTGCCAGGATGGTGGAATGTGTTGAAGGTGGAATGGTTTGAATCGGCTGAAAAATGTGGAAATGGTGCAAGTTCGAATGGGAAAAATGTCCTGGAAAACCTGGAATTCTGTGAAATCTGGGAATTTTTGGAATTTGTCAAGGGAAAGCCCTTGATTCCCGAATAGGCTGAACAGTTTGAATCAGGTGAAAAATTTGAAATGTAGAGCGCGCCAAAATCTGGAGAAGAAGAAGAAGTTGAAGAAGTTTAATAAATAGATTAATTTTGGTGTAGAAAACCATGTGTGAATGCTTTGGAGCATTCACACAAGTATACTATTTATAGTCACAGTGGAGAGTATAGGGGCGCAAAATATTTTATTCTTCCAACTACCAATGGGGCGTAAAAGAAAATAATTAAGAAGCAGTGATTAAGCCAACCATGAAGGACCATCAGCAATCTCCTTCATGGTCACTCTTGGTAATTGTAGCACTCAGTACATTTGTGTGAAGCAGGTACAAAACGCTGTCAAATTGTATGGACTTTTCCTCATATCACTCCGGAGGAACTGCTGATCTTTACACTTTTGTTAACAGCCAAGGCTAATAATAGTTGTCTCTTGGCCAAAAACAGAGACTCTGCAGGGACATTTATTACCTTACTGTCAGTATCTGGGCACCATCAAAACTCAGTGTGCCGGTTTGAGAACATCGAATGTGGTTTCCCAGCGCACGCCTCGTGATCACAGCATCTAATTTAGTTTTTTCAAATGAAACTAATGAAAATGAAACGACACTGGTTACTAGGAATGTAACATTATTGTAAATATCGCGGTATTCAGGTTTCAAAATGTCAGCAATAAAGCCTTGTAATGATATACAGAATGTATTGTTATCAAAATCTCACGGTACGATTTTGTCACGGTATTAAAGCCATGGTACGATATTATTGTGGTATTGTCCAAAATAAAAATTTAAAAAGATGCCTTAGCGTGTAAAATCAAGTGGCAGGAATGTTTAGGATGCAAACTGTTACGTCGGGGTCGCATATTTGTGCTCAGATCGTTTCCCCAAGATGAAGACGGAACTCCGGATGCAGCGTGCAGGTAGGACAATCATTTATTTTCCATAAATACATAAATAAATAAATAATACAAAAATGCAGGAAAAATACAAACAAACACAAGAAGAGCGTGCCGATTGAACGGGCAGCTAAGGCAGAAAACTAGCCCTGGAAAGCTGTCTTAGATACAGGAATCAAAGGAGGACTAACGTAACTTGCTGCAAGAGCAAACAAAACAGCCAGACAGAGTGTGGCGAAAGGCAGGAATGAATAGCTCTCTGATTAGTTCCCGGGAGCAGGTGAGCGTCCCGAACACTAATTAGAGGCAGGTGAAAATAATCAGCACACATGGCAACCAAGACACACAAACCCAGGGGTGCAGAAACAGAACTAAGGGACTAAAACAAAACAACGGATTATCACGAAAACACTTCAATTGAACACAAACATAATGCTCATGTGTTCAACTTTTACTTTTCTGAGAAGCAGTGTCCTCTACAGTAGACATTATTTTTCATATCAGTTTGGAAAATACTGTTTTCCTGAAAAGTGAACTGACATTTAAAATTGTAATATTGTAAATACCTCAGAAATTGATGTTTAGCTTCGCTGGCTTCAAATATATTTTCCGGGTGATGGTTTATCACAGGGGTGGGCAATTAATTTTTACCGGGGGCCGCATGAGCAACCCGAGCACTGCTGGAGGGCCACATCGACAATATTTCAATAAAATTTTGCTCAATATTATTTTTTATATATACCGTAAGATAAATAATAATAATAATAATAATAATTAATAATAATAGTAATACTTCAACATAGTGTGTGTAACAGCATTCCATGACTAATATAAATAAATTAACATTAATAATAAATGACAGTAAAATAAGTACACGTATGACTGAGGAGTCATAGTGTAACTTTGTGTGGTGTTTGAGTTGTCCGACTTTTTGTGTGGCAATAAACTCACCAGTGGTTTAGTGCTATGCGTGTTGGTGACAGATGACAAGTTGGTCTTGGCCTGGTTTGTACGGCAGAAAATGACTAGTTTTTCGAGATGGAATTGTTTTACTCATGTTTTTGGTGTGGTTATGTCTGAAAATAAGCAGTTTTGCTCAATAAAGTGATCGATATAATTCCTGGCCTCGAAGCATCTCGATAGACGTTACAATAATTGAACGGTGTTCAATTGAACGGTGTTGACGAACACCGTTAGGGCCGCTTGTTGTCACTGTCACTCAGAGTTGCATTGCAAAATTACATAGAATAAATGTTTATTTTGTTAAGAATTCAGATGGGATTTAATTTGGTGCGCGGCATATATTTGCTGCGCGCAGCGGACGTTTGAGCAGTGCGCAATTGCGCAGGCACGCACCTTAGAGGGAACGTTGCTTTGCAGCCCATGTCTTGTTGGAAACACGCCATTCGTCATCAACTTTTCTCTTTTTAGCGTCTCGGGTGTAAACCGTGCATCACTTGTCGCTGCATGTGCACCTTCACTCGCAGGTTACACACGGACACACGCCCATAAATAATACTTTTCAAAATAAAAGCAGCACAGTTGTATTGCGCGCACGACATAGATGTTTTTTCAACTTTATTTTGTGATTGCAGCTGTTCACATTCACTCACAATCACGCACACGCATACGTCCATACGGAAGTAATACAAATAACGATTTTCAAAACAAAAGCAGCACCGTTGTATTGCACACTCGACATAGATACTTTTTTAAATTTGTTTTGTAATTTATAATTGGCCTCACGCGGGCCGGACGGGGACGCACAAAGGGCCGGATGCGGCCCGCGGGCCGCAGAATGCCCAGGTCTGGTTTATCAAGTAGCTTCATATATTTCCCGCAGCGTACAGAGAGTCTGCACTGCCACCGGACGCTTTTCTTCCATGGCGGTGTGCCGTGACCCGCTCTATGTCGTCTTGGGAACGCTCAAGACAAAAGTAGCGCTTTGCTCTTTGCTTAGCAGTGTGCAGAGCTTATTAGTCTGCCAAACAGGTTATGTTTTTGCCAGGGTTTGTTTGTCTGTTTGTTAACAACATAACTCAAAACGTTAAAGAAAGATTTTAAATAAATGTTCAGGAAATGTGCATAAAAACAATTCTTATCTATTACAAACACACTTTTCCCACATTCTTCCACCTTTTCTCCTTTTAACAGTGTTCAACCCCCCCTACTTTGCCAGTCCCGTGCTGCGCAGAGGATTATGGGAGATGTAGTCTATAGAACAGGGGTCACCAACCTTTTTGAACCCAAGGGCTACTTCTTGGGTACTGGTTAATGCGAAGGGCTACCAGTTTGATACACACTTAAATAAATTGCCAGAAATAGCCAATTTGCTCAATTTACCTTTAACTCTATGTTATTATTAATAATTAATGATATTTATCTTTGTGGGAACACTGATCATCTTAATGATTTCTCACAATAAATATATATAGAAACAGATAAATATCAATATGCAACACTTTATTTTTATATTTTCTCTAAGTGCACATTTTTCAAATTGAACATTTTCAAATGATCACTTCTTAAACAGTCTTGTGAAATCACAATATCCCATTTTAACTAGCTAGCCACTGAAATTTTTTAACAAATCATTAATTACTTTGCACCATGTTTGTACAAATAATAACTCATGTAAAATACAAAGGTCAACTCTCCAATTTTTAAATAAATCATGTCACACTTTGAACTGGACACCAAATCTGTTATCTGTTTCTTTGTCAGTTAGTGGGAAGCCTGGCATTGCATGCTGTTAACTAGTGTGTTGTACTCTGGTGTGTAACTTGACACTGCACCTCTGAGTGAGTCTTGCAGATGTGCATCAGTGAGGCATGTTCTGTGTTTGTTCTTGATAGAGTTCATGTCAGAAAAGGCTGATTCACAAAGATAAGTTGAACCAAACAGGCTTGCAACCTTCATAGCTGCTGCGCATACAAAGTAAGAAATACAATGTATTCATTATTCTTTACAATAAAAAAAATAAATTTACTTGAACATTGATTTAAATGGTCAGGAAAGAAGAGGAAGGAATTTAAAAGGTAAACATGTATATGTGTTTAAAAATCCTAAAATAATTTTTAAGGTTGTATTTTTTCTCTAAAATTGTCTTTCTGACAGTTATAAGAAACAAAGTAAAAAAATAAATGGGAGTGACGCCGCAATCAGCATAAGGTGCGTGGAGCGCGCAGCTGTGGACAGTGCAATCGCCCTCTCGGACCGTATAAAAGGGCGAGAGACGTGAACATCAAGGGAGGAGACGGAGAAAGACGGCGGACGGGAGGAAACCATCCTCTGCTGCCACGCAAACGACGGCGACGTGCTGCTGAAAAGCAGACGGCGGACGGGAGGAAACCATTCATGTGCTCAAGTGAGAAAAAAGGCAGCTGCTGTAAAGCAGCAAAAGACTCTGTGATTGAAATAATAAAGAAGTCTAAACCATCTGACAATGTCTTCCCTGGATCGTCCTGAGAACCCGCGCGACAGTTAGGACTGTCACACTAGCAAATAAATAAAATTTAAAAAATAGAAACAGCTCACTGGTAAGTGCTGCTATTTGAGCTATTTTTAGAACCAGCCGGCGGGCGACTCATCTGGTCCTTGCGGGCGACCTGGTGCCCGCGGGCACCGCGTTGGTGACTCCTGCTATAGAACATACATTCAATGGCAGCTAATAGAAGCTATCCAAATCGCTATCATTAGCGAACAATAGGGCTGCAACAACTAATCGATTAAATCGATTATAAAAATAGTTGGCGATTAATTTAGCCATCGATTCATTGGATCTATGCTATGCGCATGCGCAGAGGCTACTTTTTTTCTTTTTTTTATAAACCTTTATTTATAAACTGCAACATTTACAAACAACAGAGAAACAATAATCAAAATAAGTATGGTGCCAAAATGCTGTTTATTTTCAATAAAATACTGGAAAGGATAGAAATTTCGTTTTTTGTCTTTTATCCGATTATTAATCGATTAATCGAAGTAATAATCAAGAGATTAATCGATTATCAAATTAGTTGTTAGTTGCAGCCCTAGCTAACAAGACCCAAAGCTAATGCACGTCCATATGTTTCGTACGTACATTGTTACGTCATTACGTCCCAGAAGCTGTAAGAGGGCGGGATATACTTTGTAAAATACATTGGAAAGTTAGGGCCCTCTAGGCATCTGTGTAAATGTTGCAAACAGCCCCTTTAAGGCCACCGTACGATATTATTGTGGTATTGTCAATAATGTTATTATGTGTGTAAAATGAAGTGGCGACAATGTAAAGGATAAACTGTAATTGAACACAGACATAATGGTCAAATGTTATGTCAAATTATATTTACTACCACAAACAAGTATTTTTAAGTGCAAAGAATAGTGCAGGAACATTAAGTGTTTCAATAAACTATCTTTACCTATTCATTGTACCCATAGAAGATCCTTCTTTGAATAGACCAGGGACGTCAAACTCATTTTCATTGAGGGCCACATTGCAGTTATGGCTGCCATCAGAGGGTCCCTAATGTATGAATTTGCCTCTGGATTTAATTATTAATTATATAAATTGTTTTAGCAGACTGTCAAATTTTACAGTAAAAACTTTACATTTGCAAAATTTTACTGTAAAATATAGCGTTTTGGGGTTTTTTTTACAACATTTTACGGTAAATGGAAAAACAGTACCACTGTTTTTTGGGGGAGGGGGTTTATGGAAAAAACTGGCAGCTTAGTTGCCAGAATTTTTGTGTTAAATAAAAATTGTTTTTTACAACATTATATAGTTCCTGGAAAAACAGTACAAGTTATTTTTTTATTCTGGCAACTTAGCTGCCAGTTTTTCTACCGTAAAAACAAATGTGCTGTCTTTCCATTTACAGTAATACACCGTTAAAAACAACAACCGTAGATTTTACAGTCAAAAACTGGCAGCTCAGTCAACTGAATTTTAACGCAAAAAACAGTAGTTTTTTTTTCAACTTACAGTAATATGCTGTAAAGAAAAACGCAAAAATGTATTGTCATTTATTTGATGGGCAGTTTGCTGTAAAGTTAAGTATTTTTATTTAGACAAAAACATGTTTGGAAAGCATGATAATATACTACATAATAATTGTTGCAATATTGGATATAATCAAAGTTTAAAAGGTATGCAATTTCAAGCAGTACATACATTTTTTCTGTCAAAATGAAAAAAATCAATTACCTTTAGTGAGAAAATATGAAGTACTTTATTGACACATTTCCGGGTGTTTGCGGGCCAGATAAAATTATGTCGGGGGCCAGATCTGGCCCCCGGGCCTTGAGTTTGACACCTGTGGAATAGACTGACTAAACAATGCCTCTGCTGGTGACAGCCAAGTAATGAACTTCTTTTGTAAAGCAATGACATCATATTGTGTACGGCAGCATTCTACAAGCCACCATGGTGAGGACAGCTGTCGTCGCTACAGAATAGACAAGTGACGACCCCGAGAGGGACAAGCGGTAGAAAATTGATGGATGGATAGATGACTTTTTCCAGCCACTCAGGCATATTATATTGCTGATGTAGATGCCCATATTTGCTGCACAGATATACCTTACAAAAGTGTGGGATACTTCTCTTGTTGCCTTATTTGTATTTGACTTTATTAAATGGATTTATATTAATGTTTGGCGCAAGAGGGGATAGAAAGAAGAATAAAAAGGAAGACAGAGGGTGATGAGACAGAGAGACAACAACAGAGCAACATTAGCAAATACGATGTGTACAAATATGATACGAAAAGTGATAGCAAAGAAGCAGTTAGTGAAGTATATATTAATAACACAGAAATTACAATGAACGTTATTACACTACAAAATGGAGCAATACAAATACCAGTACATATAGCACTATTGACAATGAATGATAATAATAATTACCTCTATTATCAACAATGCAGTTGTTTCAAAGCCAAAAATACAAGTGTATCGAATGACTTGAAACGTCAACAAACCACCATTCCTGGAAAAAAAATGGCTGCAGGTAGTGATGTACTTGCTAAATACTTCGCTGTGGACTTAAAACTAGTTTGGGTTGTTGACCTTTTCAGGCCACAGATGTACGCACAAGCCAGGTTGTGGTAAAGGTCTGTCACATAGATCTGGAAGTGGGTTTACAACCACTGAAGTAATAAGCGTACCATAACAACAGCACTAATCGTCAAGGTGCACCAGAAGCATGTACAGTCATTTAAATGTCAGGACTTGCTAACTGTGGACAAAATACAAACCTGAGGTTGATGGTGTGAACTGTAAAGGCTTCCACAGCGTATTGACAGAGAAAGCAGATCACAACACATCAGGTAAGCCGTCTCACAAGGCGATGGCGGTACAATGCAAGCACGTACAAGCACACTCATTGCAATGCGATGTAATGATCGAGGGCAGTTTAATTCTCAGGAATGCGGGCGCTCGCTGATAACCCGCTTGACTGAGAATAAGCTGACCCAGGAATGATTACAGTCTCCTAATCTTTCCCAGACTGAACTGTAACTTTGTCAGACGTTAAACTTTCAGCAGGGGGGTCCAAAGTGCAGCCCGGGGCTCCATTTTTTTTGGGCCTGTTACACATTCTTAACACATAATAAACACGTCCAGGACTAGAACATTACACAAAAAGAACAAAAAAAGATGGAACAAGCTCAGATCTCCCATAAATGAGACCTAAAAACCAAAATGACTGACGACCTGCGCGTCTTACTGTATTTGGTCATAGATCATTTGTAGAAATGTCCGATAATGGCTTTTTTTGCCGATATCTGATATTCCGATATTGTCCAACTCTTAATTACCGATTCCGATATCAACCGATACCGATACATACAGTTGTGGAATTAACACATTATTTTGCCTAATTTTGTTGTGATGCCCCGCTGGATGCATTAAACAATGTAACAACGTTTTCCAAAATAAATCAACTCAAGTTATGGAAAAAAAATGCCAACATGGCACTGCCATATTTATTATTGAAGTCACAAAGTGCATTATTTTTTTTTAACATGCCTCAAAACAGCAGCTTGGAATTTGGGACATGCTCTTCCTGAGAGAGCATGAGGAGGTTGAGGTGGGCGGGATTGGGGGGGCGGGGTTGAGGTGGGGGGTGGAGGGTAGCGGGGGGTGTATATTGTAGCGTCCTGGAAGATTTAGTGCTGCAAGGGGTTCTGGGTATTTGTTCTGTTGTGTTTATGCTGTGTTACGGTGCAGACGTTCTCCCGAAATGTGTTTGTCATTCTTGTTTGGTGTAGATTCAGTGTGGCACATATTTGTAACAGTGTTAAAGTTGTTTGTATGGCTACCCTCAGTGTGACCTGTATGGCTGTAGACCAAGTATGAATTGCATTCACTTGTGTGTGTGAAAAACAGTAGGTGTTATGTGATTGGGCCGGCACACAAAGGCAGTGCCTTTAAGGTTTATTGGTGCTCTGCACTTCTCCCAACATCCGTGTACCACTACGTACAGCCGCGTTTTAAAAAGTCATAAATTTTACTTTTTGAAACGGATACCGATAATTTCCCATATTACATTTTAAAGCATTTATCGGCAGCCCGATATTATCGGCCATCTCTAATGATTTGCATGCATTCTGTCATGATGAACATGTGTGCAAATTTCTTGCAATATATTGTATTTTTTCAAGTGGTATAAAGCCCTTAAAAAAGGTTTCAGATAGCAGAATAATATTATTAGTGAAGAAAAATAACAAGAAATTAAATATCTCAAGGGGGTTGTATGAGATACTACACTAAATTGCTTTGTTAACTAGTTTTACCATATCTGAGTTATTGTGCAGAAATATGGGCAAACAATTGCAAATGTACGCTTCATTCACTAACTGTGTTATAAAAAAGATCAATTAGAATAACACATAAATGTTGGATATAGAGAACATACTCAGCCTTTATTTATTAAATCACAATTATTGAAATTCAACGATTCGGTGCATTTGCAAACAGCTAAAATTATATACAAGGAAAACTATAACCTGCTACCCAAGAATGTACAACAATTCTTCTCAACAAAAGAGGAGAAACATAACCTTAGAGGAAAATCTCATTTAAAACATTTGTATGCTCGTACAACACTTAAAACCTTTAGCATATCTGTAGGTGGAATTAAATTGTGGAATGGATTAACCAAAGAAATCAAACAAAGCACCAATATGATTCAGTTTAAGAGACTGTTCAAACTACAAGTGTTCACAAAGTTCACAGAACAAGAATTATGATGAACATTTTGAACCCTTTTTAAAAAAAAAAGTTTATTGAGACAAAGATTATTTATGTATTTAATATTTGTTTGCTTACAGTGGTATATTATTTATTTGTTCACTGTTCTGTTACAGAGAACACGGAAATTGGATAAAATTGCAACGGTATGAAAAGGGGTAGGATTAAATAAACTCAGCTTCTTCCTACTCCTTTTCGGACGTGCTGTAATGAAACAACGGGAAATATGTGATGCATTACATTGTATCGTATGCATGTTCCAAATAAACTGAAACTGAACTAACGGAACAGTAAATTGCTTTAACTATAACACAAAGTTTTTTGTTAAGGTTTATTTTGGATTATTGGCCGTCAATTTTGGAAGCTTGCATTTAATGACTCAAGGTTTTCCCATTCAAAGCATGCAGCCAAAGTTACTGTTTTGTCAAGAGTGCGTTGCTACTGAAATGACTTCTCTTGTATCAACTTTAAAAACAAATCGAACCTCACGACGCATCAGCACGGGCCAAAAAATGGCTGTGATTTTTTTGCATCATTTTGTGCGTGTATACTAGGGATGTCCCAATCCGATATTTGGATCGGATCGGCCGCCGATATTTGCCAAAAAATGCGTATCGGCAAGGCATGGGAAAATGCCGATCCAGATCCAGTTTTAAAAAAAGGTCCGGTCGGTGTTTTCCAACGCACCGATGTAATAATACATTCCACTTTTCTGCTGCTCCCTAATTTCTGTTCCGCATTTTCCAGCACACCTTCAACACATCCACAGGTCTGTGGATTCTCACGCAGTTGCTTTTAGCGGCTGGCATTACACGACAGGCTCTTCTCACTCTTTTCTGTGTCTCCCTCTCACAGACAGCAAGCGCACCTTCTTACACACGTCACATACTGTCACGTCATACGTCACATACGTATAATAATAATAATAATAATAATACCTGGGATTTATATAGCGCTTTTCTAAGTACTCAAAGTCGCTTTACATGTTAAAAACCCATCATTCATTCACACCTGGTGGTGGTAAGCTACTTTCGTAGCCACAGCTGCCCTGGGGAAGACTAACGGAAGCGTGGCTGCCAATTTGCGCCTACGGCCCCTCCGACCACCACCTATCATTCATTCACCGGTGTGAGTGGCACCGGGGGCAAGGGTGAAGTGTCCCGCCCAAGGACACAACGGCATGGTAAGAGGCGGGGAGCGAACCTGCAACCCTCAGGTTTCTGACACGGGCGCTCTACCCACTACGCCACATATGTCAGAGTCAAGGCCCGCGGGCCATATCCGGCCCGCGAGAAGGTTTTTTACGGCCCTTGGGATGATCTTGATTTATTATTAGAACCGGCCCGCAGACCGCAGATCTTTTTTTTTTTTTAGACCGCAGATCTTTTACACGCACCAAGCGGATGCCGGTCCAAGGTTCCGAAAGGGGGCGAGCGGCCCGCCGGGACGCGCCTGCCGGCCGAAGGGCTGCAGCCCGGCCGTCAGTCGCGGAGCCCGCCGTGCCACGCGCGCCAAGGGGGCGGGCCGAAACCCGGCCCCGAGGCCCTGAGACTTCTGCTTTGTTTCCCCAAACCGCGCGTCACCGCCGGGCCCGCACCACCGTCGGGCTGCAGCCCGAGCGTCGGTGGCGGAACCCGTCATGTGCCGCGCGCGCCAAGCGGAGCGGGGGGGTCAAGCGGGCCGAAACCCGCAGGCCACCCCCTCACCACGAGGCCCTGAGACTTCTGCGTTTGACCCCTACGCGCGGCCCGTCGGGACGCGCCCGCCGTCAAGCCACGAGGGCCAGCCGTAGGGTCGCGGAGCCCGCCGTGCCACGCGCGCCAAGGGGCGGGCCGAAACCAGCGGGGGGTTTCGGGCACCCAACTCGCCTCCCTCCCACGGAGGGAGGAGGGGGGTTTAATGTGAACATTACTGTGCAATCACATATTTAGAGTTTTTACTCAATTCAAGTTTAAAAGTTAAAGTTTAATATTTGTTTTCACTGCATGTTACTTCTCCTTAAACAAAGTGTTGTTTTTGATTTATAGATTTTTGCACTTTATTTTATTGTATTTCAATTTAATTATATTTTAAAAATATTTCAGTTGAGTGGATGATAGAAAATTGCTATTATTGTTTTTTTCTTTGAAGTAAATTTAGCCCACTTTTGCTAAAATAGAAAATATAGGCTACTGATGGTGCCTTGAATACCGGTTTCTTTCATTTAATGTTCATGTTATGGGGATTTTTATATAAAGGAAATTTGTCTTTTGTGTCTGTTGAAAATTAAAGATTACTGACAGAGCCATAAGAAAATATTGCTTTATTTATCTGATCATATTGGAATATATTTGTTAGGTTTTCAGTAGGTTCAATTAGGTTCACTAGACTATATGCGTCATTTAAAATTTTTTCAATGAACATTCGAACAGTCCGGCCCTCGGCTTGTAGCTAAATTTTTTATTTGGCCCTCCGTCCATTTGACTTTGACACCCCTGCACTACGCCATGCCGCCCCCGTATACGCCCTCCCCGAGCAGAGAGGTAGCAGCATGGCTAACGTTAGCTGTGATGCTAGCGTAGCCGTGCGAGCAACGTTCCCTCTAAGGTGCGCGCCTGTGCAATTGCGCACTGCTCAAGCGTCCTCTGCGCACGGCAAATCTATACCAGGCACAAAATCAAATAAAAAAAAAGAAGCGCATAACAATTTTCGACACACGGACACGACAGAGAAAACAGTTTTCGTCATCATTGTTCAAATATTGTAACGTCTGTCGAGACGCTTATCTCCATTCGGTGCCACACACCCACACCATCAAAATGCAGAGGCAAAAATTTCCACATCAACACCGTATGAAAAAATTAGTTATTTTTTTAGTTGTGATTTCCTTCTCTGCATGAAAGTTTAAAAGTAGCATATATTAATGCAGTATGAAGAAGAATGTTTTAATGTAGACATGCAAGCCTTGAAAGAAAATTTTGAAAATCAAGACTAGTGTGTGAATGTGAGTGTGAATGTTGTCTGTCTATCTGCGTTGGCCCTGCGATGAGGTGGCGACTTGTCCAGGGTTTACCCCGCCTTCCGCCCGATTGTAGCTGAGATAGGCTCCAGCGCCCCCCGCGACCCCGAAGGGAATAAGCGGTAAAAAATGGATGGATGAAAGACTACATTTCCTGCAAATGGGTGCATTTCTACCCTATATTTTAACTTTAGATTTATTCTCATATCAAACTCTTTTGGCTGTCTTTTTGACACTTACATCCGGCACCCCCCTCCACACCCCGGATTATAAATAATGTAAATAATTCAATGTGACTATCTTGTGTGATGACTGTATTATGATGATAGTATATATCTGATAGTATATATCTGTATCATGAATCAATTTAAGTGGACCCCGACTTAAAAAAGTTGAAAAACTTATTCGGGTGTTACCAATCAATAAAGTACTATCTATCTATCTATTTAGTGGTCAATTGTATGGAATATGTACTTCACTGTGCAACCTACTAATAAAAGTCTCAATCAATCAATCAAAACACATAGAATCATCATACTGCTGTGATTATATGCATCAAGTGTTCATTCAAGGCTAAGGCAAAATATCGAAATATATATCGTGTATCACAATAGGGCCTTAAAATATCACAATATTAAAAAAAGGCCATCTCGCCCAGCCCTAGTTCAATGATGCCATTTCTGTTTGTCATGTATAATTTTGTCTATTTTGTGTTTATCCTTGAATAAACAGGTCAGTTTCTTGTTACCAACCATTGTGTATTATTCAAACTCCCCTAATTCAGCTGGCTAGTTGTTATCAAGAGTACTAAAACCCTTTTCAACATGATTCTGACAACTAAGTAGGCTAAATAACTTTAAACTTTAATACATGCTCGGATAGGCCAGTATCGGTCAGTATCGGTATCGGATCGGAAGTGCAAAAACAATATCGGATCGGAAGTGCAAAAACCTGGATCGGGACATCCCTAGTGTATACAAGTCGTTCAGAGAGCTTACAGACCGCCATTGTGAATGCCACCTCCGATTCTGGACTTGCAATAACAATGTTACAGCAGAGAACTGCACGACATGCACTAAACGCCGAAGCAGAACTGCAAAGGAATGCTTCTGTGCATAGGCGCCGATCCCGTGGGTGCTTCGGGGCCCGAGCACCCACGTGGGATTGATGGCAAATTCTTTCTCACCACCAAGCAAAAACCACTCAAGCCCCTTCTACACTAAACCGGCTAAGGTTATCTAGGGTAAATCCCACCTAACCTTATCCTTGTCCACACACACACACACACACAATGGTCGTTCAAGACCCCCTCGCTGACTCTGTCAGCCGGCGAAACGAGACCTAATACACATGCGCGGAAAATGTGCACGTCCTAGTCACCTCCAGTGTTGCTTTGTGTGCAAGTTCTTAAATTTAACTTATCTGAACAATATCCAGTGTTGTGGTATTTCCAATTAACAGGAATCCAGTGTGCTGTGGGGCCCTATTGTAGTGAATCACACCTGAGCATCATAAATTAATCAAATCTTTATTGGACACGAAAGTACACAATGTGACAAAGAACATTTGACAACAATCTATCTCAATTGATAAACTCATCCGGAAAACCGGCCAAACTATTGGAACGCAGTTGGAGGCGTTTGTGTCAGTGAGGGATAGGAGGACACTGGACAAACTGCTCGCCATCACGGACAATCCTGCCCACCCACTCCACCTGACAATTAAGGGACAGCGGAGCTCATACTCCAACAGGCTCCTTCAACTTCCTTCCCGCACTGTGCGATTCAAGAACTCCTTCATTCCGTACTCCATCCAGCTGTATAATCACTCACCATACAGCAATAGATGACATCTGCCTATTACCTGACACCTGACATGTTAGCTACTTCTTTGTTTATAATGTTTATAATGTCTATTTTCTATTTCCTGCTGGATCTCGACATCCGTTGCTTTCGGTCTCCCCTAGAGGGGCGGGGTTACCCACATATGCGGTCCTCTCCAAGGTTTCTCATAGTCATTCACTGACGTCCCACTGGGGTGAGTTTTTCCTTGCCCGTATGTGGGCTCTGTACCGAGGATGTCGTTGTGGCTTGTACAGCCCTTTGAGACACTTGTGATTTAGGGCTATATAAATAAACATTGATTGATTGATTGATTGATCTATTCTCTATTTTATGCTGCTGCTGTCATATATACTGTATATACTGTAATATTGTACATGGTCATTGGTTTATATTGTATATATGTTATAGACATAATATAATATCTGTATATAAATTATTCTGTACACATATGTATATATTCGTATATATGTTAGATTTTTTTAATAGCTATATTAGTCTATTTATACCTGCATTGTCCTTTCCATCCTTACACTTTCCATCATTGTAACTGAGCTACTGTGTTGAACAATTTCCCTTGTGGATCATTAAAGTTTGTCTAAGTCCAAGTCTAAGTCCAAGTCTAGGGATCTAGATATCTGGTCAGGACACTCCTCACTCTTTTGCCTTCACTTTCATTGTCCATTCCTTTTTGGTGACTTTGTATACTTTGGACCTAGACGTTGAGTCCGCGACATACATGGCGGACAATATGGCGGACAATAACTGATACAGCCTGCTTTGTTAGTCCAAAAGCATTCGCCGTTTTCCGCAGTCTTCCCTCGACGCCAGGTAATACAAAGCACACGCTACCTTTTTTTTCAAAATAATTACATCCACGGTAGCCCGCATTCTCGTTGTCTCTCCTTCGACAAATGGACAAAGTTTTCCGGTAAGTAGAATCACAACTGAGCTGGACATTGAAAAGTTCTCTTGCCGTCTGAGAAGTGTTGTATCCCAAATAGCTGCAATCGCTTTCTCTTAAGGTATTCATGTGTGCTTTCCACAAGCGTCTGTACAGACGGAAGGAGAAACACGGGCATGTCTGGATGACTCGCCTCCATATTTCAAGTGGTTACCTCCGAATTTACGAAACCGCTTTATTATCAAGCTGGCTGTGGCGCGTTCTTTCTGACGTCACTTCCTGTGTGGGGCGCGGTCTTTCTGGCGTTACTTCCTCTCCGAACTCAGTTTGTACACGATCAATGAATCCATACAAAGCTAAGAGACGGAGAGTCAAGAAATACACGGCGCACTTACCCGCGTAAAAAAATTGCCCGAGGAGGGGAACCTTAAACGATAGTTTAGTGTGGCTGAAACGGGGCTTAGGCTAAATAATTATTCGTTTAAAGGGTTATCCGGCTTAGTGTAGAGAAAAGTAGCGTCAGATTTACCGCCCGTTCGAGCCCCCACTGGCAGAAATGTAGATCGGCGCCTATGCTTCTGTGTATGTATAGAATATGCAGTGGGCCAATTCAAATGGAGCTCCGGGCTGCAAATGGCCCATGGGTCACACTTTGGACACCCTGAAGACAATTGTGCCATTAGAACAGCTTTACCAACACATATCATCAGCAACAGGTGCACCCAAATGTAATAAAGCACTGCATTTGCAGTACATACAGATGAAATCAAAATACAGTGCAAGTATCAATACACTTATGTTTATATTGTATAAAAACAAACATGGCGGATGATGCATTCACTGTCAGACCTGGATAGTGGATGCTTTTGACGGTTATTGTCCTTTCAGTAGCATTCTTTTAAGCTTCACTTTCAGTACAGTTTCCCCCACAAAGAGACAACTTATACCATTAAAAAAAAACACTCATTGCAGTTAATACATTAAGAGTGACCCATTTGTTTTGACTTTTACTTTGTGTCAAAGAAGCTAGCTTAGATGACAACTTGTGTTGACTGTTGACGTCACCCTCGAGCGACCAAACACTGCCCAGCTTTCTTTTTATTTGCTCCTTCGCCGTTGGCGACAAGAAATTAAATGAAAGGGGGTTTGTCTTACCTGGTGGTGATGGACATGCTCCTTTTCCTGGGCTGGTGGGAAGAAGTAAGACAAGAGTGGTTGCGAGACTGCGGTCTAAGGCGGCAGCAGCGAGATGGTTTTAAACGACTGGCTGTTGGTCGGACCCGCGCGTGACGTCATCGCTTTACTCCAAAACTCACTGCGCATGGGCCAGGGGAACCAATAGTAATACCGTATGTATGATACCGGAAGTACACTATACACTGTCGACGTTTGACATATCCATGTTTAGTGACACATTATTAGCAACAAACTACAGTACTGAATGAATTATACTTAGTTTTTAAAGAAAACTGGGTCCCATTACGTTGTATTTACATTTGCACTTGTGATTAATGACTATATAGGTAAACTTTAATAGTACATTTATAAGGAATAATTTCTAATTACACTGTAGTCTATTCAGTACTTTAGTGTACGCATTACTTTCAATGCAATTTATATCTGGCATATATTTTTTTTATTGTTTTTATGCCTGGCACATACTTGCTAATAAAGCTTTTAGCAACAAACTATTAGTAACGTTGCAGCAGATTAGACACGTTACGTTCTTGAACACATCACACGAAAATACGAAAGTGCTTTGGTGACCCCAAACGGCATAAAAGTGAACTTCAGTATTTTAACACAAACACTTGTGAGTCTTGCTATAGATTTAGGATTTATTGTTGACATTTACAGATTTGTGTGTGTGAGTGTGTGAGTACAACATCATAGAGAAAGCCCATCTGTCCATACAGCAAACAAAAGATAGCATCCTCCTCACACTATGTACATATTTCAGTGGGCCTGTTGCTCACTTTGCATTATACTCACTCACTCCGGTTCAAAACACACTGATGGACTGCAGATCATGTTTCATGTACAGTGTAGTACCTGGATGGGATTGGTGATAACTTGGAAGGAGTAATTAACCAGACGGTGCCTTTAACGTCTTGACTTAACTGTTCCACTCTCGTGAAAAATAACTTACATCGGCTGTGTTTGGTTTGTTGCTCGAGCCACGTGAGCATGAAAATAGGAACACAATGGTGGAACAGTGTCAGCAGCACCGTGTTGGTCCTGAGATTTAAAGGCTTCAGAAGTTGTGAAAACAAACTGGGTCATCACTATGTGAAGTCAAGAAAATGATCACCAATTTGAGTGTATGAGTTCATTCAAAATAAAAAAAAATATCCACATTTTCCTTCCGAATCAATGTTCAAGTTGTTTTAACCATCAAAAACATTTCCACAATAACCATAGCAGCATATTTGGAGAAAACAATGCTGAATTGACGGAATCCTTACAAAATGCAACTCAGGACAGTCAGTCAAATCATTCTGTGCATGACACGCTTCTTTTGTTGTGATGTGCTCTCTAAAACTAAAAAGAGCTTTTCCTACAGCGTATCCCATCCCCCCCAAAAAATAAAAAAATATGTGAAATCTATTGCATTTTTTGGTGGTTGAAAGCAAACATTTGGGTTCATTCTAGCGGGTCAGTTTTAAATAAGACAAAAAAACACAACTACAAATAAATGTCCCATCAGCAACATGTGTGACCATGTGGAAGAAAAAGAAAAAGGTTTGGAGAAGTTACAGCGGTGTAGTGTCTACTGAAGGAGCCAATGGGATGGAAGGATTTAGGGGATTTTTCGCATTTAGAGTGTCTATTGTGTGTGTTTAAATAAATATATGTATGTATGGCCGCCAGGAGAAGACGAAGTTGGTTCTTGAGGCTTTTTTTTGTTCTCTGCTCTTGGTCTTGTCCCTCCACCAGCTGGGGATGCTACGCCAGGGAGCGCTGGCGAGGTTTGATCCGAGGGTAGAGCTGCAAAAATAGGCGATATGAATTAGGAGTCTATTAGAATGGGAAGGAGACAAAGTTCTAATATTTTTTTTCAAATACCCCCAGAAGGTTCCGAGGCACGTAGCCCTCGGTGTCCTCCAGCTGCGCCCACCACCACTCAGTTTCGCTGTTGTCTTGTCGCCGCAGGATGGTGATGGCGTCCCCCTCGCCGAAGGACAGCTCGTCCTGGTTTTGAGCTTCATACACCCACAGGGCGTACACCGTGCCCTTGTTCATGACACCCATCTTTTCCTGAACGCCTGGGCAGGGGAAAAAACACTCTGCAATTTAAGACATCTTTTCAACTTTAAATCTTCCATCTATCCATTTTCGGCCGTCTGTCCCTTTTTTTGGGTGGGGGGTCGCGGGGAGGCTGGAGCCTATGCCAGCTGCACTTGGGCGGAAGGCAGGGTACATCCTGGACAAGCTGCCACCTCATCACAGGGCCAACAGATAGACAGACAACCATTCACACTTTAGGGCCAATTTAGTGTGGCCAATCAGCCTATCCCCAGGTACCAGTACCTGGAGGGAAACCACACAGTCATTCATCTTAAACTATCTGGATCAGATCTGGATTAAAGTCAGTTCGGCATTACAGCTTCTAGCCCTGCATATTTTCTTCTAATTGGATATTTGACATATTTTCATATTTGATTTTATTATCAGGATTCAGAGTGGGTACAGAAAGTATTGAGTCCCCTTCAAATTTGTCCCTCTTTTGTTTCATTGTGGCCATTTGCTAAAATTAAAAAAGTTCCTTTTAATTCTCAATAATGTACACACCATCTCGACAAATAAAAAACAGAAATGTAAATTTTTTTGCAAATTTATTGAAACTCAAAAAGAACATGAACATAAGTATTCACAGCCTTTGCTCAGTACTTTGATGATGCACCTTTGGCAGCAATCACAGCCTCTTGTCTTTTTGAATGTGATGCAACAAGTTTGGCACACCTATCTTTGGGCAGTTTCGCCCATAACTCTTTGCAGCACCTCTAAAGTTTCATCAGGTTGGATGGGAAGTGTTGGTTTTCATCCAGGATGTCTGTATATTGCTGCATTCATCTTAGTCTAGTCAGGGAGGTGACCAAGAACCTTATAATCACTCTGTCGGAGCTACAGCATTCCTCTGTGGAGAGAGGAGAACCTTACAGAAGGAAAACCATCTCTGCAGCAAACCACCAATCAGGCCTGTATGGTATAGAGGCCAGACGGAAGACATTTCTTAGTAAAAAGTTTGCCAAAATGCACCTAAAAAACTCTGAGACCAAGAGAAACAATATTCTCTGGTTTGATGAGAGACAGTTTGGTGTGAATACCAGGCATAATGTTTGGAGGAAACCAGGCACCGCTCATCACCAGGCCAATAACATCCCCACAGTGAAGCATGGTGGTGGCAGCATCATGCTGTGGGGATGGTTTTCAGCGGCAGGAACTGAGAGACTAGTCAGGATAGAGGAGAATATGAATGCAGCTATGTACAGAGACATCCGGGATTAAAACTAACGCTGTCCATCCAACCTTGAGAGGTGCTGCAAAGAGGAATGGGCGAAACTGCCCAAAGACAGGTGTGCCGAGCTTGTGGCATCATATTCAAAAAGACTTGAGGCTGTAATTGCTGCCAAAGGTGCATCAACAAAGTAGTGAGCAAAAAGGCCTGAATATTTATGCATAGGGATGGGAATCGAAAACAGGTTCTCCGAGTGTATCACTTCCTTGGACTTGCTTGCCATTTTTTCAAATGATTCCCTTAACGGTTCTTCCGGTGAGGATGATATCATCACACAACATGCGTAGTAACATCAGACAGCAACATGGCGGTGCCCAGGCGGAAGAAGCGCTCTGAAGTTTGCCGACATTTTACAAGAAAATATATCACTACTTGTAATAATTCCAAGATGGTCATTTCATCAAGAGGACATAAGAGAAATTTGCTGAAACATTTGACCATACGTCATGCAATAACTATAAAATAATGTAACGTTTTTGAAGCGCGCCGATCTCATCCCAGACAGCAGCAGTCATCTGAAGTAAATACAACAGCTACTAATACCACATAATAATGTTAGCGCTATTACCTGTTAAATTGAAATGAATGCCTTCTCGTTTAGGTGAGCATGAGCAGACATATTCTGAGTGGTTTGTAGACGGGCAGTAATAGCTCCAGGTCACGTCTGCCGCGAGCTTTCACCACGGCAGGGAAGAGTACCACTCGGCCAGGAACGATGAATGTCACCCAGCAGTGACTAAGTTTGTGGTCAAAAGCTTGCCACATTGATGCTCCTTCAGTTGGTGAATGTTCAATTGTAGTCAGAGAAAAGTTGCATGTTTTCCTCCAACAACATTTTCACTCAGTCAATATATTATACAGGTGGAACTCATAAAATTAGAATACTGTGTAAAAGTCCATTCATGTCAGCAATTCAACTTCAAATGTAAAATTAATATGTGATATAAAGTCATTACATACAAAGTGACATATGTTAAGCCTTTATTCATAATTATGATGATCATGATTTAAGTTTTTGAAGACCCCACATTTTCTGGGATTTTCAATTCAAGGTTTTCATAAACTGTAAGCCATAATCAACATTATATCAAAAGAGGGCTTGACATATCTTGTGTTGCATGTTATGAGCCTACGGCATTGTTTCAACTTGTATATTTAAACAAACCTTTGCACGGTATATTTTTTAGGCAGATGACAGATTCTTGAAAGTTTGAAAAATGTTATAAAATGTTACATTCCTGTGTAATTTCCACAGGAATGTAACATTTTGTTAAATTCTACAGAAATGTATTTATTTTCAAAATAGTTTTTCTATACTATGTGCCTCTTAAAACTTCACTGTTGGCTTTTTGAGGTCATGTTAGCGCTAAACTAAACACATTTGACACTAATCCCCCTTTTTGTTATCTTTTTTCCAAATAAGAATCGATAAGAGAATCGATAAGAGAACCGAATCGTTAAGCAGAATGAAAAGTAGAATCGGAACCGGAAAAATCCCATCAATTACCATCCATGAGTTTTTTTATTTTTAATAAATTGGCAAAAAAAACTATCTACATTTGTTTTTTCTGTCAAGATGGGGTGCTGAGTGTACATGAATGAGAAATAAAATGATTGAACATTTTAAAGGGGTCTGAATACTTTGGGAACCACCTAAATTGAGTTTTGTCAACTACACAGCAAAACATCTAAAATTCAAAATTAATTTGATTTGAAGCTGATTTCTCCCGTAAGAAATTATGGTAATCGAAATAGTCTGTCACAGAAGAGGCATTTTTATAATAGCAACATAATAAAAAGAAGGGAAAAAAGCACTCTCCTAACTTTAGCAGAATACTTGCTTTTTTTAAGTCACACAAGTGCAAAAATCAGCGAGGTTATTGTTATAAATGTAAAAGCACCAAAACACTCAATATGAGCGACATTGCAAATGCAAAGTAGACTAAATTCCTGATATTCTTAGCAGTCTGGCAAGTGTAAAAATAAGTTGGTAAATTGTTATGAAAGTGTATTTCTGTGCATAACATATTCTGGATTGTACATGATTCTACAGCATCAAACAGCTTGCATTAAATGTGTCATTAATGTATGATAAAGCTGGTAGTTACGAGGGGTGTCAAAAAAAATTAAAAAATTAATGAATCGCGATTTTATTTGTAACGATTCTTAATCAAAAAATTGATTTGAAAAAAAACATTCTGTCCAGCCACTCAGGCAAATCGTATTGCTTATATAGATGTCCATGTATGCTGTACAGATTTACTTTAAAAAAGAAACGTGCTGGATTCTCTTGCCTTATTTGTATTTGACTTTATTAAATGTTTCAGTAGAATTTTGTTTTAAAAAAATGTTTTCTTTTAACCTAAATAAAAATGTATTAGAGTGTTTGTCTATTTAATGGAGGGATGTATTTAATCATAAAACGGGCACCCAATTTTATTTAAAAAAGTATTGATTTTAAACGAGAATCGGTTTAAATGGAGAATTGATTCTGAATCGAATAGTTACACCCAAGAATCGAATCGAATCTTGTGGCGCCCAAAGATTCAAATTTCTAGTAGTTACCATATAGGAACTGTGAGCACTGGATGTAGCCCTCTTCCATCTCCTCACACTTATCGGCGGCCGTCTCCACATCGCTAATGGTGCTGGCAAAGATGGCGGCACCCGACTCCACCAGCAACTTGCAGAGGTGGACGCTGTTGCACGAAGCGGCGCAGTGGAGCGGAGTCCTGCTTGCACAAATGTGTTAAGTTTAAAAGAAAGCGTAAAACACACAGTGGTGAAGAACAAGTTTGGGTGTTTGAACAGACCATCCATCGCTGTCCGCTGCATTGACGTTCACACCGAAATCCAGCAAGAACTTGACGATGTGGTGATGCCCGGCGCACACGGCATTATGCAGGGGAGTGATGCCTTCGTCGTTGGGCGTACTGGGATTTTCCACCTGCAAATGAGAAGGACCAATGCTTAAGGTCCACAATGTGAGAATGAATCATTGCTTTAACACACCTCGTAGATAATTCTCTGGACAAGGTCAAACTCTCCTTCCAGTGAGGCGTCCAGCAGGAGAGCCAAAGGGTTGAACTTCACCCTGAAGCCGTGACCAGTGCGCTCGGACTCTGGCTTCTTCAGATTTGTGCGCTGCACAAGAGGTAAGATACAAGAGTTTTGTATTTTTTTATTTTTTTTTTTGATAGATCAATACAGTTCCCTGACATTTGACAAAAATGACTAATACTGTTAGCTCCGCAAAAACTGCTGTAAAAAAGATATTATTTCTAAACTACTTCAGCTTGATATCTTTTCAGACATTAAACAAGGATTTTTTTAACCCTTTAAAAGGCCTAGATTACCATGTAATATTGTTTTTAAAACAAAAAGTACCACTCCAAAAATACAAGCTTTCTAAAAAAATGCTGTAAAACGATTATATATACTGTATTATTTTTACATATGTTTTTTTTTAGAAAAATCATGTAATAATATTACCAAGATACACTATACTACAGTATTAACTAATACAGTACTATAGGGATAAAAAAAGGTTTCAACACAAATGGAGAATTTTATTATTGTAATATGACTACACCCTCATAACAATTATGACACATTCTTTGTAAAATTACGATTTTAATCTTCAACTTTTTTCTTGTAAAATTAACACTTATTTTCTATGGATTCTCCAAATGGGAGTCCAAACATACATGATTGCGTTAGTATGTGTTAAGATAAATAAGTCATAAGGTTGGGTCAAAAATGGTTTACAATGGAACATTTATTTGTCCTGTGGAGCAAACGTATAGTTTTTTGTGCAACGTTGTCATTTTAGGACAATTTAAAGGAACCAAGATCTGTTATCTCCACAAAATGTTTTAAAGATGACCAGATTTGGGCATATTTCAGCAATTTTTAGTTCAAGTGTCCTAAAAATCTAAGTGAATAGCACAAAGTATCCCCAGAATCTCTCAGAGAACATGCCATTATGTTTTGACAGTGCACTCACAGAGGGTTGTGTCATCACAGTGCCACTCTCCTCCGGCGAGCTGACCTCTGGCACCGGACTGGGCAGCAAGGCCTCTGAGCTTCCCACGTTGTTGTTGTTGTCGTCTTCGTCGTCGTCGTCGTCACCGTCGTCCGCTCCTTCTGAATCAGCGGTGTCTGCGAGACCCTCTGGTGGCGGAGGTAGCGGCTGGTTGTCGTTGGCGTCAGTAGACTCAGCCTCTGAGCCCAGCTCCTCTGCATCAGGCGGCGGTGGTGGCGGAGGGAGAGTGTCGGGGGGAAGGTTGCCATTGTCACTGTCTGCAGCTGGGTCACCACCCAAATAGCCTGGAGGAGTTGCAGGCTGGTAAAATGGTGTCCCAGTCCCTGCACCATTACCTCCCCCAGTTCCTACACTTCCCTCTATGCCTCCTGCAAGAGTGTTGAATCTTTGATAGAGCAGTTTCTGGATGTTAGGCCCACTTGGGCCCTCTGGTTCTGTGATGGAGCTGCGCTTCTTCAGGGGCCTCGGCGCATTGGCCAGCTTCTTACGAAGCACCTCGAGGTCAGCGTCACTTTGGTAGCGCAGGGGCGAGTGTACCATGGGCGTTAGCTTAGTTGGGCTGAGTGGTCGTGGGATGTTCTCTACGCTGGGAGGGGGGGCTGATGGCTCCATGTGGCATAACCCTTCATGATCCTCCAGGTCGCCATCAAGCATATCCTCGCCGGCTGGTGGTTCTTGGAGCAACGGAAAGGCTCCACCGGGCGGAACAAAAGGTAGAGGTGAGGGAGGTGTCGAGCTGGGAGGGAGGACGGGCTTCCCATATACTGGATTAAAAAGTAAGATAGGTTAGCATCAATGTGACTCCTTGCCAAAATATACACTATCATCATGCTCTGCTTCACAATGCCACATGTGAGAATTTAGGTTTCCTAAATGACATAACTTCCCAGCACCCATGCAGCTCCAGATCATGACATTATTACCCCTGTGCAGCACATTGTCTAACTACTCACTTGTGTTCCCAGCTATTTAGACAAAAATAGGAGTCAATTTCAGCGGATTGGGGTGTTACGTTATTACAGATATTGCGGTATTTCGGTATGAAAATCATCACAATAAAATTGACGTCTGACTAGAATTGTACGGTACAACGGTACTAGTATAGTATCGCGATACTAATGAAAAAAAAACGGTACTACACTGTTTAAAAAGTACCTGTTTCGCCATATATATTTTTTTAACGGGTATGACGGCGCGTCGTCTCGTCACGTCACGTCATTGCTGGTTTTACGAGCAGAGGAGCATGTTCAGCAGCGCACAATCACGGAGAACTTACAAGCAGACAGCGTGTAGACAGAAAAGGGAGAATGGACGGATTTTGGTTTAAAAATTAACGATAAAGGTAAAGCTATAACACTGAAACGCCCTCAGGAAGAGGTGCATTAAAACATGGCTTGCTAGCTACCAGCTAATGTCCATTCGTAATCGGCAGTGTTTTAGCTACTTCTAAATCACTGATCCTCGCCTCCATTGCGACAAATAAAGTGAGTTTTTTTTACAAGTATCATCCCTGCAGGATGAGGAATAGCTAAACATGCTTCACTACACACCGTAGGAGAATACGATAGCTCACAGGCGTCACAATGTAAACAAATGCATTGGGTGGATTTACACCTGACATCCACTGTAATGATACCAAGTACAAGAGTGTATCTAGTCGATACTATGATTACATCAATATTTTTTATCCTCACAAAATCTTTTTTCTTTTTGAATTCATATTATATTCATAAACTCAGGAAATATGTCCCTGGACACATAAGAACTTAAATTATGACCAATGTAACTACTTGGTATTGGATCGATACCTACATTTGTAATATCATCCAAAACTAATGTAAAATATCAAACAACAGAAGAATAAGTGATTATTACATTTTAACAGAAGAGTAAATACAACATGTTGAAATGGAAAATAACCCGATATTAACAGTAAATGAACAAATGGAATAATAATACATTTTTACAGCTTGTCTTTTTTAATTTTGACAAAATAATAGAATGAGAAATGACACAATATGTTACTGCATACATCAGCAGACTAATTAGGAGCCTTTCTTTGTTTACTTACTGCTAAAAGGCAATTTGTCTAGTATGTTTACTATTTTATTTAAGTACAAAATTGTTCTTCCATTGCAATAAGAAACATATGTTCAATGTACCCTAAGATTGTTAAAATAAAGCCAATAATGCCATTTGTTTGTGATCCCCTTTATTTAGAAAAGTATCGAAATACATTTTAGTACCGGTACCAAAATATTGGTATACAATGGTATAAAATGAAAACTTGGTCAGTGTAGTTTTTTGTTGGCACTTTTGAATTGGCTGGTCTCCATAAAATTCTCTGCGTAGAGCAATTGTGCAAGGTCTTTGTTTAGGAGGTTGTAAAAGAGAGAGAAAGGATCCTTTTTTCAGACTTTTTCTAAAGATTTCATCAAAATCCATCCATAACTTTTTGAGTTATGTTGCTAACAGACAAAGAAACCCTGGCTAAAACACAACCTTTTCGGTCTGCATATACTGCAAGGCAATGCCACCGCCTTCGTCTGGAGTGTTTCCAAGACGACACATAAAGCCGGTCAGAAGTTGTGATTTTTCGAAAAACGACTTTTTTTTAATAACATTAAATGAACTCGTGGTTTAAAGAGACTTGTTCTCCATGTTTTAAGAAGAAAATGCGGCATCGCGAACAAAAAATTTTTTTGGCGACACTGCACTGCGGGGAACACAAGTAATATAAGAAGCTAATTGATAAACCTTCACCCGGAAAATATATCTGATGCCAACGAGGCCAAGTATCAGCTGGTGAGGTATTGACATTACTGAACGTTAAATCGACAGTTAACTTTTCAGAGAATAATAAATGATAAATGGGTTATACTTGTATAGCGCTTTTCTACCTTCAAGGTACTCAAAGCGCTTTGACAGTATTTCCACATTCACCCATTCACACACACATACACACACTGATGGCGGGAGCTGCCATGCAAGGCGCTAACCAGCAGCCATCAGGAGCAAGGGTGAAGTGTCTTGCCCAAGGACACAACGGACGTGACTAGGATGGTAGAAGGTGGGGATTGAACCCCAGTAACCAGCAACCCTCCGATTGCTGGCACGGCCACTCTACCAACTTCGCCACGCCGTCCCCTCAGCAATCAGCATTCTCCACAGTGATATAAGATGTCCACTACAGAGGACACCGTTTCTCTGAAGTTAAAAGTTGAAAAATACTTATGTGAACATTATTGTTTTACATTTGTTACACTGGATGTTTATATTGTCAGTTTAAAGACACTTAACTGAAAGCGTATTTAAAATACATATATATACTTGTTTGTAGTAATAATATGATTGGAACATTTGAGCATTATGTTTGTTCAATTACAGTAAGTGTTTATTGCCACTTTTTTTTTTACACACTATTACATTAAGTCTTTTTTTTGGACATACAGTACAGGCCAAAAGTTTGGACACACCTTCTTATTTCAATGAGTTTTCTTTATTTTCATGACTATTTACATTGTAGATTGTCACTGAAGACATCAAAACTGACACTTGTGAAGTGAAAACCCTTTCAGGTGACTACCTCTTGAAGGTCATCGAAAGAATGCCAAGAGTGTGCAAAACAGTAATCAGAGCAAAGGGTGGCTATTTTGAAGAAACTAGAATATAAAACATGTTTTCAGTTATTTCACATTTTTTTGTTAAGTACATACGTAACTCCACATGTGTTCATTCATAGTTTTGATGCCTTCCGTGACAATCCACAATGTAAATAGTCATGAAAATAAAGAAAACCCATTGAATGAGAAGGTGTGTCCAAACTTTTGGCCTGTACTGTATGTCACAATAATATCGTACTGTGGGCTTAATACCGTGATCATATCCTACCGTGAGATTTACATCCCTATTGGTCGACAAACTTTACTTTGAGTACTCTATAGTATATACATATTTACAGTATTGTCCTTTATGAATAAATAATTGCTGAAAGAGGAAGGAAGAAGAAGGTCTTACCTGCTTTAAGAGCAGGTTTTAGGGGCTGACTCTTTGGCGCTGCCTGCTGGAGGTACATGTGATAGATGGAACTGGAGTTCATGGTCGCCGGACCCTTTCTGGGTGACTGTGGCCGAGATCCTCTGTCTGGGATGAAGGGACGCACCGCTACAGCGGGCGGGGGGTCCAGCCGCTCGCTCATGCCGGGCGGGAAGAGCAGTACGTGAGGCTGGAAGGTGGGACTCGGCGGCACCGAGATCCGCTGCTGGATCTGCTGCGAGGACGAGCCTGTGGATGAGGGCACTCGGGGCCAAGCGGGTGCAGGAGGGTTTGTTAGTGGGCGAGGCGGCGGCAGCGGTGGTGGCGCATCCTTGCGACGCTCCAGAGAGCTGGCAGAGTTGGCAGAAATGAGGTGGGAGCCATAGGGTGGTGGTTGGGGTTTGCATATGGAAGGGGACGACACTGTCTTTTTGGAATCAAGCACCTGAAAACATGAAATAAATTAAATAATTGCATTTAAATAAAAACTGCAAAAAAAAGCAGAAAAAAACTCATTTAACAGCATTAGAAGAAAGTACACTGACCTTTTCTGCACTTGGAGCCGCAGGGGAGCCAGAAGGAGGGTTCTTACCCTGCTGCGTATCGGAGTCTCTTCTCTCGGGAGGCTTTAGAGATGTGCCGGTCTTACCCGCAGGAGGCCAACCAGCTTCATTAGCTAAAGCACAGCAAGCAGGCCACAGTTAATTGCAGAGTAAAAACAGCAGATGTAATGAGACTGCATGGCCACTGGAGGTCAGTCAAAATGGTTCGTTATTATTATGCAGTCCTTAGTTCAAATTGATTAAGATTAAGATTAAAGATTAAAGTACCAATGATTGTCACACACACACTAGATGTGGTGAAATTTGTCATCTGCATTTGACGCATTACTATATATCAATGACATTCCATATAAATGAAAAATATGAATATTATGCTTGGATTAACATTTTATATATTATGCATAGTACAATTAAATAGTAAAACATTTAAATCATGCATGTTGTTCTGTTTATCTTCAATAAAGTAAATGAAAAAATACAAATAAAAATTGTGCTTCAAAAAACATAAGAACACAACACTACAAAAAGACAGCATGGAACCATTAAAACAAAATGAGCTGAAATAATATGATGGACCCACAATGCTTATCTTATGTTTTTCCACAATTATGACAAACTGTAGATTTAAACAGTCCATATTAAGTTAAAGCAATGTGAGCACGAACACATTATTTGGGGATATATTGTTAATAATACTTTACCATGAACAAGCCATGTTAAGTGTTTTTGCAACTAAAAGTGAGTTTGGTCACGGTGAGAAAATATAAAGCGGTGATGCTCCAAAAAAATCTTCATTAAACCACCTAGTGAGTCTACAGAAGCGCACGGGATGACAGCAACTAGAATTAATATTATTTTGCATCAAAGTGTTTAAAGATGGCAGCAGCATGCTACTTTGGTGCTACGAATAATCAATCACTAGATTAATCATGTCACTAAAACGGTTAATGATGTGTGCCCTTGCCAAAAAGTTCTAGTTGATTCCCCAAAAAAGGCAGATGGTTAAAATTAGAAAAAGAGGGAAAGCTGCAGAAAGTGCAGTGTTCTATAAAAAAGATGGTGCCACTCCACTGCGCACTCACGGGACGTGCCATCAGAGCAAGTGGAGGAGGCGCCAGTGCCCGGGTGAGACTCTGGAGAGGGCGGGGGTAGCGGGTCCACGACGATGTCTAAATCAGACACCTTCCAGGCGCCCGGAGGCTTTCGCGCACCATCTTCACCCCACCCCGCAAACCCAGCAAGACAGAAACATCACAAACAGGAGACACATGAAAGGAGTGAAAAGAAATGGAGGATGGGGAAGGAAAGGTCACGGTGTAGACAACACAGCACACAGGAAGAGAGCAAGGTTAGAGAGGAAGAAGGAAACATTGAAGAATTTCATATGCAGGTGGAAAAAATTCACCGGGAAGTCAGGTAGGAAGGAGAGAGAATCTGTTGTCACAAAATTGTTCATGCAAGAGGTGTTTAACGTGAAATCATTGCACAATACTTTCACAGGACACTTCATTAGGTACACCTGCATTAGCAAAGGACATCCAGTACAAGAACTGGATGCTCATTTCTCCTGATAGCTCATATTTTAACAATATTGGCATTATTGTAGTAGTGCAAAACGAATGTTTGTAATATCTTGAGGACCTTAATTAGATACGTGTTTATCAATGAAGCGTACAGCAAGTGTAAATTCTAACATACTGGAACAAGTATTACTACAAATTTGATCTGAAATATGATTTCAAAAGTAGAGGACCAACCTGACTTGGTGCGGCCCTGGTTGACCTGGTTATTTACCCCCAGATTCTGCGGTTTCAGAGGTTCGGGTGGCAAGGTGTAGCCCGCATCCTGTCGGGTCGGCACGGGGACTTGGATGTAAGGACCCACAGCCGCCACACGGCCCAGCGTCCCGGGACCTGCCTGTGGGGAGGGCGGTCCATTGGCCCTGCTGAGCTGCAGGCAGAGGAACATGTGATATAAATCACAAGTAAGCAAAAAAAGGTGCCATAAAGAAACTTTCAGCAGGGTTTGGGGTGTTTTGTCATCTTTAATAGAAAACCTGAATAAGAATAAATAAGAGTCGTAGTGTTGAGATGTGTTGAGCGCTTCTAGCCTTACAGGGAGATTCTCTTTTTGACGTGCCTCAGCTTTTTTCTTGTAGAGGCGCTCCCGCAGCTCGCTGATGCGCTTGTCCATGAGCGTCACTTCCATGTTGCGCTTGTTCAGAAGATCCTTCTGCTGCTGCAGCTTGCTGTTCTGGTCCTGGTTTAGTTTGTTGCGTATCTGAAAGCGGGAAACATAAAATACACAAAATAAACTTCATAAACATTATATAGTTTTAGCCTGTCATAAAAAAGCTGCTTTTAGCAGCATTAATGTCACTGCATGTTGCACGTAGGTTTTATGTGCATGCCAAGATTAGATTAAAAAAAATAATACTTTATCCTAAATTTGTTTTCTTTCCTCACAGCCTGAAGCTCAGCACTTTACTAAATGTCCTAATAAGTATGTCCACCTTGCTGTGACGTCACACCATAGCCAGAATGCCATAACCGGCAAACAGTGGCATCTAAAATTACATGAACGTTATGATTCAACGCTTTGGCATTGTTTAAGAAAAGTATCCAACAGTGTAACAACATTTAATAAGTCAGAAAATACGTAACTTATCATAAGTTCCCTGTCATGCACACATGTTAAAAGTGCAATTTTAATGTTGATTGTGTGTATTTTGTTTTAGAAATAAATAATTAAGCTTGTGGTAAGCAGAAAAATTCTCTGTTTAAGTTGATTATTTTCCCTAAAATACCCATTGAGCCAAGAACACAATTTTTTTATACGATTACGGTACTTGATTAATCGAACAAACTAACCGATAGATTACTCGATAATGAAAATAATCGATAACTGAAGCCCTAGCTGTGACATTGTGAAACAAAGCATGATCTGCTTCAAAGTATGTCTCCTCCAGACCTGAGCCCTATTGAACACCTGTAGGGCATATTTGAGGTAGGAATGAAAAAATATGTTTAATATCCACCAACTCCACAACTGATGTTATCATATATCACACTAACAACCTGTGCATCTGTGGTGAATCCCATTCCCAAGAGGATTAAGCCAGCGCTAGACAACAATGGGGCTTACACCAAATATCAACACTTTTGGACATGTTCACTGTGAAGTGTACTTACTAGTGTTGCAGATACTTACACAATAATGTCTGTGTGTGTTGATAGTAAATATATTCTGCTATACAACCTGTACACATATTACTCACTTTTGTCGGATATCATATGTGTGCTGTGAAATACCTGAAGCTCCTGGTAGAGCTTCCGGAGCTCTAGCGCTGCAGTGCCAGTCACTTGTCCGCCAAGTGTTGACTGTATGCCGTTGAGCTTCCCCCTGCGGAGGTCCTCCAGCTGCAAGCTGAGCTGCTCCACCCTCAGCACGGCGGTTTGTAGCTCAGCCTGCTTCTCGTGGAACAGGCCGCTCACTTGTTCGATCTCTGCAGCTGGGTGTGCGCCACAAAACGACCACCTCAAAAACGTCTTATGTTTTCATGCGTTTATATCGTACAGAGATACATACACAGGTTGCCATTGATGACCTTGCTGTAGTCCACCTGGCCCCTCATGGCGCGGATCTTCTTGAGCTTGGCCTCCTGGCTATCCACCCGCTCCTTCAGCCTCTGCAGCTTCTCACTTTCTGTGGCCGTCTGTTGCTGACGTCGCTCCTGCTGCTTTAGGTAACGCAGACGCTGCTCCTTCAAGCGAAAAAGACGAATGAAGAAGGGACAAAAGGGCATCGTACAGTGCGTACCTAAGCTACAGGACTGTAAAAGAGGCCAATTCTTTCTACTGCATGCAGTGTAGTGTTAAGGTTGAGGGGGGATGTAGGGGCTCGGATGACTTCATCTCTACATCCAACTGCTCCAGTTATCAGCGCTAAAATAGGAAGCGACAGGGGCAGTTTTCCAAATGACTGCAGGGCTTTGAATGGTCCCAATTTTCAGACAGGCACTGAGCTAGAGCTTCCTCTCGGATGACAATGTGTCAATGCACCCCAAAGAAGTTCAGGGTAATCTAGGTTACACCTAGTCAATTCATAAAAAGGTGTGGCTGGTTAAAATTCCACTTGCAACGAACAGAGGATTTTCTCAGCAATGTCCCTTAAAAAGACGACAAGGACAGTACCAGCCCGATGACTCATACTGCGTCCCACCTCTCTAATTACATAATGTTTGCCGGAGCTCTCTGTAAAACAAAACATTTGTAACCCAAAATAAAACTATTACTGTAATAACTAAAACAGGTCACTGCACTTTTTTTGTTAGAGCATAAAAAAGCAGATTTAAGTGTGTTAAAATGTGTTTCAGGAGGCTAACTAATGCCATGCATGTTAAGTGTGGCTGGAAATGAAAGATTTGACAATTTAAAAAGTCGGGAGACGCTACCTTTGCGACAAGCATCTGCTGCTGAGCCTCGATCTGCTGCTGCTGCCGTGTGGCCATCTCCTGCAGCTCCGAGAGGGTGAGCTCCACACGTTGATTACCCACCTTAACACACAGTTCAATGTGTGAGGTTTCCATGTCTAGTTTTGGTAGGAGTATGATTCAGGCCACGGGACACAAATTGTGAAGAGTCTCACTGAGTGTGTCGCTCGGAGGACTAGTTGCCATTTGCACACATAACTGACCATTTAAATTGTTGGGCAGAAAACAGTGAGCTGTAATTGGTGACTACGACTTGAACTAAAACTGCCTGACTAAGGATTATTTAATGACGGATCATGTCATCTGTTGTGTGGCGGCATGAAAGATTGACCTATTTAGCAGTAAGAAGAAGAGGGTGCATGTAATTCAGGCCCAACTAGTTTGCTACTTAAAAGGGTTGCACAAGCAATTGCAACAAGAAAAAAAGGAGGTTTTACATATTGTAAAAAAAATGCTTCAAATGCAGTTACTGTCATCATGTAGAGTTGATTAAAAAAAAACACATGGCTGCAACCACACCGGTAATACCCACATTTCTTCACCCGTGCGTTTGTAGACCGCATACCCTGCAACTATAGGATACTCAGCAGTTAACTGAATAATAATAATAATGCCCTCTGAATTGACTTGCTGATTCGAGCATATATAGTATGCTAACTATAATAGCACTTCAATACCTGCAGCTTTGGTATAATCAAAGACAGTTATGGTAATTTTTCCTCAACATGAGTCGTTTTTCTTGTTTATTTTGTTAAAATTGGCTAGTAACCTTTAAATGAATATGTTCGGTTGATTTTTCTCCCTCGCGTTTAAATAGGCCTTTGATATTTAATTGCACAGAATATTAATATAGTTGCTGGGCTGAAATGTATTAAGTAATAAATATTAAGAATTACAATTTATTGTATCGGAAATACATAAACAATAATTTAAAACACTTTTTTCTCTTTTTAAATAAACTAAATTTTGCTAAATAAAAAAAAAAGGGAAACCTTAATATCTAATCCTTTCATAGCATTTGTTCAGTCACTTAAGACAAAATGCCGTCTGAGAAAGGAGTTTGATGAGGTGACTTAACTGAAGCAAAGACAAGGGAAAGACGAGGCAGGCTGAAACAGCCACGCTCAAAAACGCATTGAGGCGACACATGATGACGATTCCCTCATGGGAGAAGCCGACACACCCTCAGACAGCGATGGAGTGAGAATTACCCCACAGACTCCAACAGAAATGATGAGGGGAAGCCATTGCTTTCAGGGAACATCAGCTTCATTGCGGCTAAACAGCATTTATAAAAGGGCTATTGAGTCTAAACAGCACATATAAAAGGGCTATTGAGAGACACTGGCATTTATCCAACAAGTATTACCAGAAAAGATTGTGATTCTATACAATATATAAAATATCATTGTCAAGTTCCCTTAAGCCACTTATGCTCTTTACGAGAGAGGATAGTCCGCTCTGTATGGACCTGAGAGTAAGAGCTATATCCCAAACCAATGATCCTCATAGGGACTGTTACATCATCCTGCAGGCTGACTGATATAATCCTTTAAATCGAATATTCACAAGGAAACCTAAACACAATTTAACCTCGCCACTTAAGAGGTCGAGCAGAATCGGCTTACAGAGTTGTTGTCAGGAAGAGCTTACGGTAATTTCTGAAGAACAATCAAACCAAAAGTTTTTGGTATGGTATTAAATTGTTTGAGTGCTCTTGTGCAACCAGTTCCTATTTTCGAGAATGAAATGGGGGTATAAACACAATCGGTCCACTCTGCACACACAGTGCTGAACTCGCTTCTTCAGCCCGGAGGATGAATTAGTTTCGATTCCTTGACCGCATCACTTTTCTATTGTGAAATCTGGGACAGATGGTTGGAGTGAGGGAGCAAGAGAGGACGCGGCCCTGGAGGCAGCTTTTATCAGACACAAGCATACACACGAACCACAAAGTTGCAGCTAGTTTCACAACAAAGGTTACACCTGACGGGCAACTCCTAACAGGGTTGAGAGTAACACCCAATTAAGGTAGTGTACCGTAAAGGCTCTAATTATTGCCGGGGTGTTTATCTACCTAAACTGAAAGAGGACGGGAAAAAGCAGGGGATAATTGGAGTTGTTTACTTTAATAATGACTTGGAGTGTATGAGAAGCCAGAAAGGAAAACATAGCTCTCATATACCACATGGTCATTAATTAAGGAGTACCGGTACCTTGTACAACACAGCAACAACAGAACCAATGTTGTAATAACGGTCAGGGGCAAACTGCTCAGCCAACATTAACACAGTTGATGAGTTTAATGTTAACAAAAGTACCACAAGTGTAACACGCCGAGTTTCACACTAAAAGCTGAGTAGCACATAGAGAGATACATAAAGCAGCTTGGTGCTGACCACTCATGATGCTTCAAATGCAGCTCCTGCCATCCTGTGGAGTTAATTAAATTAATTACAAAAGGGTGGTAATTAGAGAACCATGTGGTGATTTGCTTTTGCAGACAAATCATCAGGAGACTGCAGTTAACTGAATGGAAGCATTCATAGCATATACAATAATAGTTTTTGTTTTGGGGTTACCCACATATGCGGTCCTCTCCAAGGTTTCTCATAGTCATTCACATTGACGTCCCACTGGGGTGAGTTTTTCCTTGCCCGTATGTGGGCTCTGTACCGAGGATGTCGTTGTGGCTTGTGCAGCCCTTTGAGACACTTGTGATTTAGGGCTATATAAATAAACATTGATTGATTGATTTACCACACCCTTTACAATCTCATTGACATGATTTAACATGTGTTTCTATCCTGTTGATGTTGATTATCAACAAGCTAGTGCAGGTTTCCAAAATCTTACCCCGTTCTCATTGGGCTTCTCTCCAGCGTTGCCACTCCTCCGACTCGTCTGATCCTGAGACTGTTGACTTCCTGCGAGGACACGATGGCCATCAGTGAAAAGCCAGTCAGAAGGAAAGCGGGGTGACGCTCCCACACACATATTTATAGTCAACAAGCACTGTCAGGAAAAGTCACTGATGAAATTGCACATGACAGAAGGACTCGAGAACAAGGACGAGCAAGGCTGACTAAAGCCAGGTACTGTAGCTTTCTACACTGGGATGTATTATTCAAAAACTACACAGGCAAAGACAGAAAGCAATAATTGTAGCTTTGAGCAAATGGTTACTGACAGATGCCTCCCTCACAGATCCAAACACCAACTTAGCTGATGTTTTCACGCTAGTTAATAGTCATGAGTGTGATGACATTCCAGGAGTGTGTATGAATTCAGCTACTTAAGGATAAACATGAACATTTAAAAAAAATCAACTGGAACTTCAAAGTGATCACACCAGTACACACGTGGAATTCCCTGATGACCCTGGAATGCACGCAAAACTGTAAAACACACTCACCCTGATCGCTGCTCTCAGTCGGAGAATCTTCGTGCCGCAGGAAGAATTTGACTTCTTGTTTCCGCGGACCCCATTTCTGGAGATGTTCATACATCATGTGCTCAAAAGGGATAGCTCGCTCTGCAGTAAAAGAATAAATGATAAATGATAAATGGGTTATACTTGTATTGCGCTTTTCTACCTTCAAGGTACTCAAAGCGCTTTGACAGTATTTCCACATTCACCCGTTCACACACACATTCACACACTGATGGCGGGAGCTGCCATGCAAGGCGCTAACGAGCACCCATCAGGAGCAAGGGTGAAGTGTCTTGCCCAAGGACACAACGGACGTGACTAGGGTAGAAGGTGGGGATTGAACCCCAGTAACCAGCAACCCTCCGATTGCTGGCATGGCCACTCTACCAACTTTGCCACGCCGTCCCTAATAAACATGTCTTTTTTTTTTTAAATACATTTTGCTAGTTAAGCTTTGTTTTTGCACTGTAATTTCCATTTAACCCCAATGATATGTTCTGCTCATCATCATGGTTTGGCGCATCTGCTTGCAGGTAATATTTCAGCAAAGAAAAATTTAATTAGAGTTCAGTTTCAACAACTCTTGATAATAAAATCTGTATCAGAACAATTATTTTTCTGATATAATTTTTCAGTCAATCACGTTTTTGTTTTTTTTATATTTAAAAAAACAAATCTGGTGTTCCTGCAACATCTAGATCAGATGTTTCCAAACTTGGCCGGGGGCCGAAAGTCGACTGCATGTAAAGTAATAATGTATATACACACACACACATATATATATAAGTGTGTGTGCTCTTTTATCCTGCACTACAACGAGCTACTGCAACAAAATGTTGTTCTTATCTGTACTGTAAAGTTCAAATTTGAATGGCAATAAAAGGAAGTCTAAGTCTAATAAAACCTATACATATACATGTATATATGTACATATATACATATTATGTTAATATATGATATATACTGTATATATACACATATGAAATCCCATGTGGTGTGGTATGCTTCAAGGATACATTTTTGGTCCTATTCTTTTAAATATTTACATAATTCCACTTGGCTCTGTCATCAGGAGACATGGAATTAACTTCCATGCCTCCTGATGACAAGAGACCAACTGATACTCTTTTTAATTGCATTTTAGATATTAAATCCTGGACGGCAGATAACCGTTTTACAGCTTAACCAGGAGAAGACTGTAGTTTTAGTCATTGGCCCTGAGGCCCTGAGAGAGAAACAAATATTGAAACTACAAGCTTTTTCTTTAACTCCATCACTACAAGTGAAAAATCTAGGCGTCGATTTCGACTCTGACCTTAGTTTAATATCACATATAAAAATGTAACACAGATAGTTTTTTATCATCGTAAGAATATAGCCAGAGTTCGCCCAATTCTCTCTTAGAGCAACATGGAGACGCTAATGCATGCTTTTATTACAAGTCGTATAGATTATTGTAACGCCCTGCTTAGTGGTCTTCCTAAAAAGGTTATTGCGCCTTTACAACTACTCCAAAATTCACTGTAATGGATTTATATAAGGGTCATTTTTAAATTACATACAGTGACTGAATGGGTTTTATAATGTCCACAATGTTCAATGAGCAGGAGGTGTGTTATTTGCGATTGTGTGCTGACTTTATTTGTTGGTTAATTTACACCATAATAGTGAAAAGTTGTTTGGATTGGGTCAAATAGATTGATGATGTGCTCAAGTCTCTTCCAAATGAAACTCATGGTTATTGACCATCAATTCTGTCTTTGCCCACAAGAAGACGGCAAAGCCCAAGTGCCACTCATACAAGTTTGAGAATCCATGCCATATGCAATGTATACTCAAACAGTAGTGTGCTGTATTGACCTGAACCATCCATCCATCCATTTTCTACCGCTTGTCCCTTTCGCGGTCGCGGGGGGTGCTGGAGCCTATCTCAGCTGCATTCGGGCGGTAACCAAAGTATACTAATTAGTACAGTACTGGCTAAACCCTCAAAATAGTACCACAAGAATCTGCGAAAATCAAGCTGTATTGAACACATCAGTCAGAAATAGACACGCTAAACAATGGAGAACGAGGGTCTCCTGTATTCATCAGCTGGTGTAGACAACATTTACCGTATTTTCCGGACTATAGGTGAGTTGCAATCACGTGACCTAGAGGCAAATTTGGGCACTTTTTGGTAGGGATGATGTTTGATAAGAAATTATCGAGTTCGAGCCTATTATCGAATCCTCTTATCGAACCGATTCCTTATCGATTCTCTTATCGAGTCCAGATAGGTTGTTGTATATGGAAAAAAACACACAATATTTGGTTTAACAAAAGCTCACTTTTATTATGTAAGAAAACAATTTAATCTAATAAATAAATAAATATTGACTGTTACCCCTCTAAAAAAAAATAAATAAATAAATAAATATTGACTGTTGTTAGCCAAAGTATATTAAGTGGGATTTTTCAAAAAAACAAATATATACAGTAACACAAAAACAACCTGTCTCTGTGATCACTATAGGTGTATAAATAATAATATAGTGTTAAATAAAATCAGTCCCTTGGGCACAAAACTGAAAATAATACAGCTCTCCAAAAAGTGCACTTCTGCTGCTATTTGACATAACTGTTTGTTATGATGCTTTGACATTTTTGCATTTTATTTCTTTAGTGAAAGAAAATTCTATGAAGAGAAAGGTTCTCTGCAAATGTGGTTACAATGCTAAAAAATGAAAAGTTAAAGCTAAAAAAAGAAATACACTTTATTGAGTTAACATTATTTCTTCATAGGGGGAAAGATGTTATGAGCTAGGGAATATAACAACTACACTACCCAGCATGCAACGGGAGTGACGAGCATGCGCGGTAGCCCCGAAAAGTGTTGCATATCGTCACCCGGCAGCTAAGAATGAGGTTATGAGCACACTGTGAAAGTAAACGTCAAGAACTCAGCCAACACGCTTCGTCTGCATTATTTATAATTAGACAGACAACACAAATACAGTGTGATTTTGTTTTGTTTACAAGTAAAGAAAAACAAAAGTTAAAAAAGGGAGATGTCATATATGTATGTGCTGCGGTTGTTTTAAGAACGTTGCGACAGCTGCCGTAGAGGAGGTGCGTTGCTAGCCTGGTTGCTATGTTTCAGGTTGTGAGTGTTCATGTGTTTTTACCCTGCTCAAATTTCTCAGTAAAGTTATTCATTGGATTATACCTTTTTGTTTTGAACTTTATTACACCTTGGAGCGCTTTTTCCCGTCCATTTTTTTCCTGCTTTCCCTATCTGCGCCTAATGACTGAGCTACGTGACGCCATTTCTTGTGATGTCACACGGAGCATTTCTGGTCGGGACGGGATTCGTTCCGAGGGATTTGAATAAAGAACCAACTCTTTTTCTTTACTATAGTGGTCTCGATAACGGGTACCGGTTCTCAAAAAGGGATTGGAGTCCGAGGACTCGGTTCATTTCTTATCAAACAACCGGGAAAACCGGTTTCGAGTATCATCCCTACTTTTTGGTTTCAGGCGATGGTCTAAGCCAGTGGTTCTCAACCTTTTTTTAGTGATGTACCCCCTGTGAACATTTTTTTAATTCAAGTACCCCCTAATCAGAGCAAAGCATTTTTGGTTGAAAAAAAGAGATAAAGAAGTAAAATACAGCACTATGTCATCGGTTTCTAATTTATTAAATTGTATAACAGTGCAAAATATTGCTCTTTTGTAGTGGTCTTTCTTGAACTATTTGGAAAAAAAGATATAAAAATAACTAATAACTTGTTGGAAAATAAGCAAGTGATTCAATTATAAATAAAGATTTCTACACATAGAAGTAATCATCAACTTAAAGTGCCCTCTTTGGGGATTGTAATAGAGAGCCATCTGGATTCATGAACTTAATTCTAAACATTTCTTCACAAAAAAAAAAATCTTTAACATCAATATTTATGGAACATGTCCACAAAAAATCTAGCTGTCAACATTGAATATTGCATTGTTGCATTTCTTTTCACAGTTCTTTTTGACAGACATTTTAGTGAGGGTCAAACCATCATGGCATGAGGGAAACTCTGGGTTTATGGTAATGAATGGAATAGCCTACTTGATTTGATGTTCAGTTTATGAACTTACATTCATATTTTGTTGAAGTATTATTCAATAAATATATTTATAAATGATTTTTGAATTGTTGCTATTTTTAGAATATTTAAAAAAAATCTCACGTACCCCTTGGCATACCTTCAAGTACCCCCAGGCGTACGCGTACCCCCATTTGAGAACCACTGGTCTAAGCCCCATTAGGCTACTGTTTATTTACCTGATTTAGGCTTATTTTGAAAGGTTTAGAGGCAAATATTAAAGTGATAATGAAAAATATTTAAAATGGGATAATGTGGATTTTTACACGATTTTTAAAGATTTAAACCATTTTTCATCACCAAGAGGTTCTGCTACCTCACTTCACTTGACACTTACGATATTTAGAGAAGAAAAGATTGGAGGCACATCATGTCTTTGCATCTGAGGGGTGCACAACTTAAACATTATTCGGTGAAAGACAAAGTTGGACTTATTCGTGCCCCGGTAAGTAACATATTTGATTGACATAACGTGTGCCATGCTGCTGTGATCGTGACGCTAATGAGAAAATGGATGCTGCTGCTACAAATATTAGACTCATCTACAATTCATGTCTGTATGTTTTGTCTCATTATTTAGCTGCAAATGTCCGTTGTTCAGCAATGTGTGCCAGCGATATCAAGATTCAGTATATGCTGTTGAGCAGGGGTCCCCAAACTACGGCCCTTCACTCTACCCGGCAGTGGGTCTCCACAGCTCCGGACTCCAGGGTAAATGACGAGTCCGGCGATTAGTTGCAAATCGTGGCTTTATTGAGGTCTTGCACACAGCCAATCCAACAAAACGCTAGCCACTCCCTGCACTCATGCTACCGCTCCCTCACCTCTGTCGCCCACACCCTCACCTCACATGCTGTCACATATTAAAGGGCCACACACACACACACACATACGCTACACTCATAACACATGCTGACCCATTTGAAGCGTCAACACCGCATTGAAGCAGCCTCTCCTCAACAAGTCAGGCACGGCTAAAGCAATAACAAATGTTTTTATAGCAGCAGATTTAAGTCCATATTGCATTAAAAACTAGATTTTGACCAACTTCTATGGTGGAAGAACAATGAGCTCATATATCCTCTTACTGCCAAGTTAGCCAGGCTGGGGCGGGAAAAGAAAAGTTAATCTAAAGCTGAGTTGACTTGAAACTGTTTAATGTTAAACTTTTTATATGTAGAAGAAAAGTTTTGTCACTTTATTTAATCTGAGCAACAATTTGGGGCAGTTTAATGTGGATTAACGTGGACCCCGACTTAAACAAGTTGAAAAACTTTTTGGGGTGTTACCATTTAGTGGTCAATTGTACGGAATATGTACTGTGCAATCTACTAATAAAAGTCTCAATCAATCAATCAAAAAAAGCACTTTATATGTAGAAAGGTTTTGTTAAGAAACCATTCTGAGCCTTATCTTATTTAGTTTTTATTTTATATATGTTGACCACATTAACCCTGGCAATGGACCCTGTGTGTATACACTACCGTTCAAAAGTTTGGGGTCACATTGAAATGTCCTTATTTTTTAAGGAAAAGCACTGTACTTTTCAATGAAGATAACTTTAAACTAGTCTTAACTTTAAATAAATACACTCTATACATTGCTAATGTGGTAAATGACTATTCTATCTGCAAATGTCTGGTTTTTGGTGCAATATCTACATAGGTGTATAGAGGCCCATTTCCAGCAACTATCACTCCAGTGTTCTAATGGTACAATGTGTTTGCTCATTGGCTCAGAAGGCTAATTAATGATTAGAAAACCCTTGTGCAATCATGTTCACACATCTGAAAACAGTTTAGCTTGTTACAGAAGCTACAAAACTGACCTTCCTTTGAGCAGATTGAGTTTCTGGAGCATCACATTTGTGGGGTCAATTAAACGCTCAAAATGTCCAGAAAAAGAGAACTTTCATCTGAAACTCGACAGTCTATTCTTGTTCTTAGGAATGATGGCTATTTCACAAAATGGTTTGGGTGACCCCAAACTTTTGAACGGTAGTGTATGTATTAGAGATGCGCGGTTTGCGGACACAACCGCGGAGTCCGCGGATAATCCGCGGGTCGGACGGATGCGTGACGAAAAAAATAGATTTTAAATAGATTCGGGCGGGTGGCGGTTGAACCTATTCGGAAATATATATACATAGTTAAATGTTGTTACCCACATACGAAAAACGAGCAGCACTCTTTGAAACAGGCAATTATTCATCAGGCACTGCTGCAGCTGTCACGCCAATTTTCTTCCCCCCTACAAAAACCTTTCCCCCCATTTACTTCCGGGGCTGCGTCCAATAAAGTCACAAAGTTACCGGGGGTCCTTAACCGGCACGCGACTGTCCTGTTTCGCGCCTGTACAAAAAAACAACAATAATTGATTTCTTCAGATTCCAGCAGCTGTCAAAGACGAAGTATCCTTCCAGCGACGGGCAGTCAAAGCCGAAGTGCTATCGATCGCTGTCAATGTTTTAAGAGGAAACATGACCACGGAAGTAAATGGGGTGGGGTGGGGGGGTGGGGGGGGGGGGGGGGGGGGGGTGGGGGGGTGGGGGGGGGGGTTGTAGGGGGAAGAAATTTGGCGTGACACAGCACACCACAACAGCAGAAGAAGAAAAAAATAAAAAGATGGCAACGCCGGCAGCAAACGCGGTACGCGACAAACTAAAAAAGGGAACACTAAAGACCAGGGAAAAAAAATAACAATAGTCAACACTTTCTTAATGGAAATGACAATAATGTTATAATAATGATAAATAATATTATATCGCATTAATATCTCTTAGCCTCTAATGCGTGGCCAAGAGATATTAATGCGTGGCATGCATTGAATGTCTCTGCTGCATTGGATCAGTCTCCTTTCTGCCTTGCATCGTCTATATTAGATATATAACAACGGGTGGGTGGCGGGTGGCGAGGGGTTGTGGTTTTGATAAAATGTTAGTTCGGGCGGATGGCGGGTGGATGACGACTTTTGTGATGCGGTTGCGGATGAAATAATTGCCTATCCGCGCATCTCTAATATGTATGTTATGTCATTGCTTATAAATTTGGTAAATAAATAACCAAAAAATTTATATTTTGTTGTTTTCTTACTGTACCGAAAATGAACCGAACCGTGACCTCTAAACCGAGGTACGTACCGAACCAAAATTTTTGTGTACCGTTACACCCCTATGTATTGGACGAACAATCACAGTATTTACCGTATTACTTGGACCTAACATGACGTTATTTTATTTGCACAACCAGGTCTTTGTAGTTATATTCAGGTATAGCAACCACAAAAGAACAAAAAATTAATGCGATCTATTGTCATTTCTTTACGTTTAGTTCTGCTATCAAACACTATATAACTCAATTGCATCACAGAAACTTTCTCAAACAAATCAAATGTTCAAACAAACATTTTATAAAGTGATCGCTGCAAACACAAGCGGTAAGATTGTATTCCACAAGATGATGAAAGTAATATTTTTAAGAGCCATTTTCTTCGACGCACTTTTTTACATGACTTTATTACCTTTATGAGCCACTTCCTGCGGGACTCTCTGGAAGCTCTTTCCTATCTCTCTATTTGAACGACTGTAAAATCCAAGAACAGAACCGCAATACGACATTTTCTGCTCAAATTCTAGACTCACTCTCAATTGTTTCAGTGCTATGGTCTAGCTGCTTGACCATCGTATGAATTAAGCCGTGAAGAAGAAAAATGGATGTGACGTCATATGCAATCCTTCTATAGAGCGCACGGGTATATAAGCCGTAGCCACTAAGTTTTTGGAAAAAAAAATATTTTTCCATATATTAGCTGCCAAATGTATACCTTGTGAAATTAGTTACTTAAACAGAAATATTTTGTCGATGTTTACTTACCATGGTTGAATGGCCTAGATTACAATGAGCAGGTTGTGTTATGTGTGACCGTGTTGGTTGAATTTTTGTGCTGCAAATTTTTTTTTCCTGCACCATGACTAGGGAAGGTTGTTTGGATTGGGTCATTAAAGTAAATACTGTGCACATATTTATGGGGATGTACAATTAATGGTCACTGACATTAATTTTTTTCGATGGCCATCAGATGGCGACAAAATGTGAGTTATCAAAACGTTGGCTATTTTGTATATGATATGAAAATACTGCGCCTGGCCAAGTTGCTTATTGGACTGGTGCCGTCTCACAGGCCAAATTGAAGAGGCCGGCAGGCCGTAGTTTGGACACCCCTGCTGTAGACGTTCACTCTGCAGCACCTGCAGTGAACTAACTCGTCCAAAAGATGGCGCCATAGCACGAACAATAACACACCTATTCAGTGTCTTTGCTCATGATATTTTTAACTATTTGCATTACGGCCGTCAGCAAAGAAAAATACATAAATTAGCTGCACCGTTTTATAAGCCGCAAGGTTCAAAGCTTAGGAAAAAAGTAGCGGCTTATAGTCAGGAATTTACGGTATCCAAGAGAAGACTGAGGGAGACTGTGAATTAGTACAGACACAACAACAGGGTAAGCTAATGCTAGCTTCTTTGTTTATCGTGGTCTTATTTGTTTTTGGTCTTCAAATATGATACCAGCTCAACTTGCTTGGATACCTGACTAGGTACCAGAAACAATACCTACTAGTACCTGCTTTAGCCAATAGAAAGAGTAGAGCAGAGTTATTAAGCAACCAACAACAGTGGAAACACCCACAACAGACTCCTCCCACCCCCACCAAGGACTGTTTTCACTGCTGGACTCTAGAAAGAGGTTCCGCAGCCTCCGAAGCAGAACCACCAGGTTCTGTAACAGCTTCTTCCCTCAGGCCGTAAGACTCTTGAACGCATCATAATTAAATTATCCCCTCAACTCCCCCCAAAATGGATTAACTCGCTGGAATAAAAAAGACAATATAACATACATCCATAAACGTGGACGCATGTGAAAAAGTGCAATATACTTATCTGTACAATAACCTATTTATTTATTTATATATGCAACTTATTGCTTTTTTATCCTGCACTACCATGAGCTTATGTAACGAAATTTCGTTCTTATCTGTACTGTAAAGTTCAAATTTGAATGACAATAAAAAGGAAGTGTAAGTCTAAGTGTAAGTCTAAGTCTAACAGAACCAACTGCAGAATTTGAAGTAATACAATGTGTATGGTTGTATTGTGTGTGCAGGACACTGACTGGGGCACATGGAAAACAAAGAGGTGTTTGGGAGGTTTTAGGAGCAGACATCTGCCTTTGTCAAGCACTGACCCAACCCTGACTAAAGCCCTGGGCTGGGAGGTTGCTTTCAACAGAGAAGTGGCCCCACTAGGCAAAAGAAATGCTGATAACACACAGTGTCACTGCGTGGGGACGGAAGCAAATTGTTTATGTGGAATGTGTTGTGACAGTAATAGTCTGGTCCTAACATTAAAGTCTGTCATTTCAGAGGAGTATTTCTGTTGGGACATATTTTATTCCTAGATATTCATGATAGATTTTTAGCCAGAAAAGCTCAATTCTGCATGAGTCTTGCAAGTGAAGATTCACCCACGGGGAGCTGATTCTTGTTGGCATTTTAATGTAAATAATAAATAAGATTAATCTTTTTCAGTCTTACCGTTGCCTCTCCAGACCTCAGCCAGGTGGCAGCCACTCTCGCCAGGCTCCTTGCAGAACTCAACGACGTCACGGCACGTCGTCTCGGGGGTGATGGGCACCTCCGTCAAGGCCTGCTCCCCATCGCTGAGGTACACCGTCAATATCATCTGACAAGAAGGGACATTAAAGTATACGTTGAGGGAAGGACTTGTTCACTGCATTATCCATACCTCAGCTGGATCCCTTCCAGCCACACTTCACTCAACTGACACTTTGCATGTTCGCTAAATCGCTACTCATGTCTGTGCGTGCCACAAGCCTGTTCGCTATAATTTGGGCTTGCCACAGCCTTCAACGTTCACAGGTTGTAATAGACGTAAAGCATTGCAACACATGTCCCTGCATGCTTCTCTACTCGCATACCAATGCTCTTTTGGTACAACATTCAAGACAAGTCTTTTATCTTGAGCTGTTTAAACGCACTTTGGACGTGCACATATCAGGCAACGCAGTAGAACGTGACAAGGCAAAGTACAAGGCAACTAGAAAGTAAACAAAATATGCAATTATCTAGTTGTATGAGTGTGCACACTTTTCACCTACTGCTTTGTTTTTGGGTAGGAGTGACATTGGACCACTGTAGCTTCCAAAAGTGTCAGATAACAAAGACGTTTATCACTTGCCTCCCCACTTTTCAGATTATCCTGCAGATTATTGAACGGGATTTAGGTCTGGACTCTGGCTGGCCTATTCCGAAATATTACCTTTCAGCTTTTTCTGCCATACCTTTGCACCAGAGCGTAATTGATCTTATCTTCACACCATGATGTACAAACCCCGTTTCCATTTGAGTTCGGAAATTGTGTTAGATGTAAATATAAATGGAATACAATGATTTGCAAATCCTTTTCAACCCATATTCAATTGAATGCACTACAAAGACAAGATATTTGATGTTCAAACTCATAAACTTTTTTTTTTTTGCAAATAATAATTAACTTAGAATTTCATGGCTGCAACACGTGCCAAAGTAGTTGGGAAAGGGCATGTTCACCACTGTGTTACATGGCCTTTCCTTTTAACAACACATGAGTAAACGTTTGGGAACTGAGGAGACACATTTTTTAAGCTTCTCAGGTGGAATTCTTTCCCATTGTTGCTTAATGTACAGCTTAAGTTGTTCAACAGTCCGGGGGTCTCCGTTGTGGTATTTTACGCTTCATAATGCGCCACACATTTTCAATGGGAGACATGTCTGGACTACAGGCAGGCCAGTCTAGTACCCGCACTCTTTTACTATGAAGCCACGTTGATGTAGCACGTGGCTTGGCATTGTCTTGCTGAAATAAGCAGGGGCGTCCATGGTAACGTTGCTTGGATGGCAACATATGTTACTCCAAAACCTGTATGTACCTTTCAGCATTAATGGCGCCTTCACAAATGAGTAAGTTACCCATGTCTTGGGCACTAATACACCCCCATACCACCACAGATGCTGGCTTTTCAACTTTGCGCCTATAACAATCCGGATGGTCCTTTTCCTCTTTGGTCCGGAGGACACGACGTCCACAGTTTCCAAAAACAATTTCAAATGTGGACTCGTCAGACCACAGAACAATTTTCCACTTTGTATCAGTCCATCTTAGATGAGCTCAGGCCCAGCGAAGCCGACTGCGTTTCTGGGTGTTGTTGATAAACGGTTTTCGCCTTGCTTAGGAGAGTTTTAACTTGCACTTACAGATGTAGCGACCGACTGTAGTTACTGACAGTGGGTGTCTGAAGTGTTCCTGAGCCAATGTGGTGATATCCTTTACACACTGATGTCGCTTGTTGATGCAGTACAGCCTGAGGGATCGAAGGTCACGGTCTTAGCTGCTTACGTGCAGTGATTTCTCCAGATTCTCTGAACCCTTTGATGATATTACAGACCGTAGATGGTGAAATCCCTAAATTCCTTGCAATAGCTGGTTGAGAAAGGTTTTTCTTAAACTGTTCAACAATTTGCTCACGCATTTGTTGACAAAGTGGTGACCCTCGTCCCATCCTTGTTTGTGAATGACTGATCATTTCATGGTATCTACTTTTATACCCAATCATGGCACCAACCTGTTCCCAATTTGCCTGTTCACCTGTGTTATGTTCCAAATAAGTGTTTGATGAGCATTCTTCAACTTTATCAGTATTTATTGCCACCTTTCCCAACTTCTTTGTCACATGTTGCTGGCATCAAATTCTAAAGTTAATGATTATTTGCACAAAAAAAAATGTTTATCAGTTTGAACATCAAATATGTTGTCTTTGTAGCATATTCAACTGAATATGGGTTGAAAATGATTTGCAAATCATTGTATTCCGTTTATATTTACATCTAACACAATTTCCCAACTCATATGGAAACGGGGTTTGTATTTACAGGGCTCCTTCGTATGCCACAGTCAGAGAAGAAGAAATATCTAAGCGACCTACAGATTTCTGCCCAAGGAATTCTTCAAAGCCAAAGTGAGTCATTGTTGACATTCTCCGCAGCCAGCAGGCTGTGGATCCTAAACGCTTGGATCCATAACTCAATAGCAATACAAGGATCGTGAGCTGGAGACTTTGGAGATTTATTGATATGCAATACTCCTAAAACTCCCTGAGAGTAAACACATACTGTACTGAAACACATAATTAGAAACCGTAAATAATGTTATTAAAATAGATAAAAGTGTTGCCGATGGCTACTGCTATCTAGTACTGGTGCATGTAAATTGCTGCATAAAAAACTGTTAAGAATAATGAATGCAATTTGAATTAAATTCAGAATTCAGTAATATATACATAAGTTTGCAAATAAAATATTATAAGCAAATTAGGAAAAATAGAATAAAAGAACTTGAGTAAAATTACAGCACTGGGCAATTCCAAATTAGGAGGGCATGAAGACGATATAACATAGTGCATGCCAGGACGGTGACTATTGCTTCAGCAACAATCTACAAGCACTAAATAAACTAAATACAACTATAGACTGGCATGCAAGAGTAAGAGCAAAAGGACACTAGTGGTCCATCTGCGATACAGACCACCCTCACTAAGTTGCGTCTGCCCACGTTCTTGGCTCGTCTGAGCGCCCTTCTCTTCCTCCTGATCTCCCTCTTTGCCGGCGGGTGGTGCTCCTTGGCCCATACGGGGCTGTCCTTGGACAGGCTGACCAGGCTTCGCAGCACGATTGTCAGAAACCTCTTCATCCTGGACGCCTATAGCGTGAACTGTAAAGCCATGCCGAGCTCAAACTGGGAGCGGGACGCTTTTGTTTGGGGAGGGGGGGGGGGGGAGTGGCGCAGAGGAGACTTGGGAGGAAAATAACGCTGGCTTTTTAGGCGGGGAGGGGGGTAGAGTGCTAGGAAGAGAGAAAGTCTCAGGGTGGTTGGCTGTCTGTGCCAGGGACTTCCCGTCGTTTGGACTGACAAGTGGGCAGGGTCAATTGTGGGTAGAAACATGTGTCTTTGTATCTGTCGCCCTATTTGTGTTGCCATGGCCCTCTCATGTAAAGCTGTAGAATGTGTCAAAATGGAGAAAGATGCTTAGCAGGCCTGATCCTTCTTGATCCTTGCCAACAAGTCCACTAGTAATGCACACAAAAGGCTGTTTGCCAAGAACAGACAGAAGAAAATGCCAGATTGTGATGCTGAATGAGGACTTAACGGTTTATGTTAGCCGCGAATGCTAGCTTCTGCGTTGTGATGACACCGTGTAAAAGGATAATGGTCAAATTTAGCTCCTGAGACCCATGTATCGCGTTGTGTTGAAAGTGATAGTTGCCATCTGACACAAATGTTATGCAGTACATCACAATAGAAAATGACGATGTCGGACAGCGCGGAGCTGTGTTGCTGCGCAAAGGCAAACGCTGTATAAACCCGAATATAAGACTGGTCTTAAAAATAGGCTGGTCGTCTTACAGTATATTCATCCTCTAGAGAGTTATACATAGCTTTTCTTCCTGTCACTCACTGACACACACACCAGTGACCTGGAGAGATTGTATCAAAAAAACATTGTTCCAAAAGCAAGTCTTGAAAAAGGAAGGCCCGTCTTATATGCGGGTCAATACAGCAAATGATTCATCTTTTGTTACTACTCTAATATGACAATTTTGCGGGATGTCTGTATGATAGTTTTATAAAAGTAGTATTATAGTTATAGTTATTCAAGGATTGTGTGCTTTATTGTTATATATTATGTAACAATTGATGTTCATATTATGTTTTAGGAGTACTGTAGTTTAAACTTAACTTATCTGTACACTGAATACCCATTAAGAATGCTCAAAAGTTACTTACAGGGTTTTGCGACTGACTTTAGATTACCGGTATATCAATTCCCATGATTTGATATGAGGGAAGTGACGCTGACTTTCTAATGAGCGATTACATTTTCTTTATAACTAGCAGAAAGACTTGAAGATGTAAAATATCATATGAAAGCAGGTGTGCCTTAGATTGAGAGATGACTGATGTGCATAAAGACTGGCTGAGAGGAAGTCTAATGAATATTGCAAAGAATAAAATGAACATAAATGAACATTAAAAATGTCAAATTTGATGACACAGACGAGAATACTTGCGCACATCTCACGTCCAAGACAAGACGCTGCATTTTTTTTCCTGCCATGGCTGTAAATCACTTTGCACCCGGCTTCCGCCATTGAGATTAACGCCACTTGACAATCTACTCAGCTCCCAAGTTGCCCTTCACAACAGCGCGCTGCTCAGCTCAGGAACTACGTGGATGTTGTGCCCACGTCTCATTGGCTGCTGGGATCACGCAAAAGAAGCCAGTGCAGTGTGATGCAGGCCTCGCTCTATCTGCTCCACTGACTCTTTGACTCTGATAGCTGGGCGCTGCCACAGGGTGCAAACGTACACACTCAAAATAGTCCATCATGAGACTGCATTCACAGCTAATGTAAAGTTCCTAGTCTCCATGCATACATACATATTATTACAATACATTTTTAAAATATGTAATGTTTTCAACTCCCAAACTTCAGCAGAATAATGCTACATTAACAAAGGGTAGCAAGCCTTCAGCTGTGTCTGGCTTTTTGTTGTTGACGTCTCCATCGAATTCTACCATTGCCAAGTGTAGCTCTGTCCTGGCTGCTTAGTACAATACGGTTAAGTGGAAAGTAAAATTAAGCAAAACAGCAAGTAAGTCTGGTGTGAAAAGACTTAAGTCCTAAACACTTAAAGAGAAACTGCACTTTTTTGGGAATTTTGCCAATCGTTCACAATCATTATGGGAGACAAGAGCACACGTCTTTTTTTTAAAATTAGGATTATAAAGATGATAAAAAAACGCTTGGAAGATGCAGCTAATTGGAGTCACAGTTGTAGCCTTAAAAGTCCTCTAAGACAACTTCAAACTCCATCAACGTTTTGTATGTATGGAGCAGACGGAAGCCGAAAGAGTGAGGTGAAAGCCACTCGAAGCTGCCAATGTGAAATTTGGAGACAAGCTATTTCGACATAAATGGCGTTCTTACCCCAAATAAACCAGAAAAAACGTCCCCGCCCAGCTCAACCAAAGAGACAACTGTCCATCCAGTGAGTCACACTTTATATCGATCATAATAGCACGTCATGCGTGTTATTACAACTACAGTACATACGCTGTCTGGCTAGCTGTGTACAAACAAAACATGAAATGTGGGTTAATACTTTAGAGATACTGTTATTGGATTGTTCATGTTTTTCAGTCAGTACAAATAGGTGTCGTATCTCAGTGTTGTGCGTTACTAACTCAAACACATTTTGTGTTGACATAGAAGCTACCTTATCTCTCACCGTAAGTAGCTTTTACGGCCAAAACCGAAGCACGCCGATGTGTTTCTACGATAGAAAAAGAGTTCCTCAGTGTTCACTCTTACAATAACAATGTCGCTATAGCCTGGTTAATAAACAGGTTACGGAACGTAAATTAAGTATTGGTGAGGGGTTTATGAATGCATTTTTAAAGTGATTTCTCCCATTAGCTGCATTGCCAGCTACCTCAGGGGTGCCTATTACGTCGATCGCGAGCTACCGGTCGATCGCGGAGGGTGTGTCAGTCGATCGCCAGCCAGGCATTAAAAAAATAGTCCTAAAAATGAGCGATCATAAATCTTCACTATGACGTCACTTTCGTCACTTGATTGACATTCACGGCACCCGAGGGTCTTGTGAGATGACGCTGGCTGCTGCCAGCTCATTAAGAAAAAAATACCAGGAAGGCGAGAAACACTTTTTATTTCAACAGACTCTGGCGCCGTACCTGTCGTCAAAACTCCAAAGACCGACTGCACAGTTGCACAATAAAAGCTCTGCTTCATCCTGCCTGCGCTAACAAAATAAGAGTCTCAGAAAGCTGGCGTGCACAAGCTAGCAAGCTACAGAGTTTGCCGCCAATGTATTTCTTTTTAAGTGTATACAAAGGAGTACGGAAGCTGGACATATAAGATGCCAAAAACCAACCACTTTAATGTGGTATTGGACAGAAAGGAGGACTGGACATTTTTTCTCCTCCATTTGAAAATGCGGACGTTATCAGCACCACTGTCTGATTCCTATCAATGCAAGTCATCAGAATCAGGTAATACACCAACTTATATTCTTGTCTTCATGAAAGAAAGGAATCTATATGTGTTAAACATGCTTGTATTATCATTAAACACCTTTAACTTGTTAACAATATTAAGTATATGTGTTAAACATGTTTGTATCATCATTAAACACCTTTAACTTATTAACAATATTAATTATATGTGTTAAACATGCTTGCATTATCTTTAAACACCTTTAACTTGTTAACAATATTAACTATATGTACATACATGCTTGTATTATCATTAAACACCTTTAACTTATTAACAATATTAACTATATGTGTTAAACATGCTTGTATTATCTTTAAACACCATTAACTTGTTAACAATATTAACTATATGTGTTAAACATGCTCGTATTATCTTTAAACACCTTTTACTTGTTAACAATATAAATATATTTGTTAAACATGCTTGTATTATCTTTAAACACCTTTAACTTGTTAACAATATTAACTATATGTGTTAAACATGCTTGCATTATCTTTAAACACCTTTAACTTGTTAACAATATTAACTATATGTACATACATGCTTGTATTATCATTAAACACCTTTAACTTATTAACAATATTAACTATATGTGATAAACATGCTTGTATTATCTTTAAACACCATTAACTTGTTAACAATATTCACTATATGTGTTAAACATGCTTGTATTATCTTTAAACACCTTTTACTTGTTAACAATATTAACTATGTGTTAAACATGCTTGTATTATCTTTAAACACCTTTAACGTATTAACAATATTAACTATATGTGTTAAACATGCTTGTATTATCATTAAACACCTTTAACTTGTTAACAATATTAACTATATGTGTTAAACATGCTTGCATTATCTTTAAACACCTTTAACTTGTTAACAATATTAACTATATGTATTAAACATTCTTGTATTATCATTAAACACCTTTAATTTATTAACAATATTAACTATATGTGTTGAACATGCTTGCATTATCTATAAACACCTTTAACTTGTTAACAATATTAACTATATGTGTTAAACATGCTTGTATTATCTTTAAACACCTTTTACTTGTTAACAATATAAATATATGTGTTAAACATGCTTGTATTATCTTTAAACACCTTTAACTTGTTGACAATATTAACTATATGTGTTAAACATGCTTGTATTATATTTAAACACCTTTAACTTATTAACAATATTAACTATATGTGTTAAACATGCTTGTATTATCATTAAACACCTTTAACTTGTTAACAATATTAACTATATGTGTTAAACATGCTTGCATTATCTTTCAACACCTTTAACTTGTTAACAATATTAACTATATGTATTAAACATTCTTGTATTATCATTAAACACCTTTAATTTATTAACAATATTAACTATATGTGTTAAACATGCTTGCATAATCTATAAACACCTTTAACTTGTTAACAATATTAACTATATGTGTTAAACATGCTTGTATTATCTTTAAACACCTTTAACTTGTTAATAATATTAACTATGTGTTAAACATGCTTGTATTATCATTAAACACCTTTAACTTATTAACAATATTAACTATATGTGTTAAACATGCTTGTATTATCTTTAAACACCTTTAACTTGTTAACAATATTAACTATATGTGTTAAACATGCTTGTATTATCTTTAAACACCTTTAACTTGTTAACAATATTAACTATACTGTATGTGTTAAACATGCTTGTATTATCTTTAAACACCTTTAACTTGTTAACAATATTAACTATATGTGTTAAACATGCTTGTATTATCTTTAAACACCTTTAACTTATTAACAATATTAACTATATGTGTTAAACATGCTTGCATTATCTTTAAACACCTTTAACTTATTAACAAAAACATATCTTTCATAAATAAGTAAATATAAATTATATATATGAATGAGGTAGATCCCCACGACTTGATCAATTGAAAAGTAGCTCACCTGCAGAAAAAGTGTGGGCACCCCTGAGCTACCTAGAACAAGCCGAAAAAATAAAAACTTTTGTCTTCTTGTCTCTCATAATGATTGTGAACGATAGGCAAAATTCCAAAAAAGGGCAATTCCCCTTTAAGTGTTTTGCTTTGGAATATATTACAAGGAAGCAAAGCTAACAATATGGATAGCTCATAGGTAGGGCTGGGCAGTATACCGCAATTATACTTAATACCATTATTATAGTTAATACCGGTATATATTTGAGACAATAACGCCATACCGGTATCTTTTGATGTGCCTTTATACGGCCGTTTGCTCTTCTCTGCGCCTGCACATCAAACTTTTTAGAAATATGGCGGCACGGGGCCGATTTCTCGACTTCTGAGTGATGCAATGCTTTTGACAGCCACTGTGTTTGACTATTTGTGAGTGACTACAGCTTTATTTAAACATACACCAATTTGCTTGAGAACCTACATCCCTCTTTGTAGCGACTTTATCACTAATCTCATCAGTTTGTTGTTTACTTCTGTTAGCGACTTAGCACAGAAGCTATCAATTGCTCCTCTCTGCTGCTCACTCGGGGTGTCAAATATTTAGCTACAAATCTGTTTAAAAGTGCTTCTTCCCATAGCCCGTGCAGACTAAGCTACTGTAGTATAGCGGCTATGTTGCTGAAAATTATTTTTAAACTTAACAGCCAGTGGCTATCACCGTAGTGAGCTAATAGAAGCTCCATCTATCCCCGTGCAAAAGCGTGAGGCTATAAACCTAACAATAATGAACAAAATGAAAAAAATTGCTTTGACATAGTAACGGCTAGCTAATTACTTCATAAGAATAAACAACACATTACGTTAGTACTTACAACAAAAAATAATCCCAGTACCGTATTTTACAGACCATAGGGCGCATCGTATAATAAGACGCACTGCCAATGAGCAGGTCTATTCAGGTTTATACACATTTTCAGTACTTATGTAGATCCCAAATACAAATCAACAGGTACCAGAAGGTGAGAAAAGTTGGTTTTGCATAATAATGCAAAACAAAACGGCAGGTAATATGTCTGCTAATGGGTGCCATTTTGCAGTCCTTATACAAACACCCTAATAATACCGTATATTGAAGCACAGTACGTCTGACTATGGTAGCTGTAATGCGGCTAGGGCTGCAACAACTAATCGATTAAATCGATTAAAATCGATTATAAAAATAGTTGGCGATTAATTTAGTCATTGATTCGTTGGATCTATGCTATGCGCATGCGCTGAGGCGGCTACGTTTTTTTTTTTTTTTTAATGAACCTTTAATTATAAACTGCAACGTTTACAAACAGCTGAGAAACAAAAATCAAAGTAAGTACAAAAACAGTACAAAACAGCGCCAGGGGGGCGCTGAGGCTACGTCTCATGAGGTGGCAGTAAGCCAGCCAATGATGTGCCATGTGCAGCTCACGTGACGACGAGGACATTTTTTTAAGGAAGCGAAGCAGCAACTGTTGTGTATTAACTTTCAGAGTGTTAGGAACTTCTTGGAGAGTGCATTTTCTGTGTTGTTTTGAGTCGCAACAGGCATTCATGAGTTCAGCTTTTTTGTGAGTAACGTTAACGTTATCCCTTTGTTGCAACGCGGGGCTGATAATGTGTCTCCGGCACATTTGACTCCGTTTTGAGAGAGAAAACGCACGGTTACCAATTTCGAAATGAACGTAACGGACAGGAATATCTCAGGTTCGTTTCATAATGGATCAATGTAGCCGGGCCGATAAAGCTATATAAATCTATTTAGATTTGAGTGACGCTTTAGTATAACTAAACGTTATGAAGGTGCTGGAATATTTCATGCTATTATTTAGAGGCAGCCTAAAATGAACATTTATTATTCACAACAGAAACGTGTACAATATCCGATCCAGTTCTGCTCTGATGAGTTACATTTTTGTGTTATTATTGGTGTGACGTGTGGACAAGTGTAGCCACGGAAGCCTACCTTGGCAATACCTGCCGTTACATTGGAGACGAATGGAACATGAAGTCAATCTGCCTTACGACCATGCCACTAGAGCAGGGGTCGGCAACCCGCGGCTCTAGAGCCGCATGCGGCTCTTTAGCGCCGCCCTAGTGGCTCTCTGAAGCTTTTTCAAAAATGTATGAAAAATGGAAAAAGATGAGGGGAAAACATTTTTTTGTTTTGTTTTAATATGGTTTCTGTAGGACAAACATGACACAAACCTCCCTAATTGTTATAAAGCACACTGTTTGTATTAAACATGCTTCACTGATACGAGTATTTGGCGAGCGCCGTTTTGTCCTACTAATTTTGGTGGTCCTTGAATGTATAACTTTCTCCGACTTTCTAGGACGTGTTTTATGCCAATTCTTTTTCTGTCTCATTTTGTCCAGCAAACTTTTAACGTTGTGCGTGAATACACAAAGGTGAGTTTTGTTGATGTTATTGACTTGTGTGGAGTGCTAATCAAACATATTTGGTCACTGCATGACTGCAAGCTAATCGATGCTAACATGCTATTTAGGCTAGCTATATGTACATATTGCATCATTATGCCTCATTTGTAGCTATATTTGAGCTCATTTAGTTTCCTTTAAGTCATCTCAATTCAATGTATATCTCATGACACACTATCTGTATGTAATATGGCTTCTAATTTGTTGCGGCTCCAGACAGATTTGTTTTTGTACTTTTGGTCCAATATGGCTCTTTCAACATTTTGGGTTGCCGACCCCTGCACTAGAGGAAAGACATTCAGCATCCAACATTGCAGAAGGGTTGGAATAGGTAGTAGCCAGGTTTGAAATTCCCCCAAGCAAAAGTATTGCTATTGTGCATGACAATGGTGCACTTTATTAAAAAAAAAAAAACATTTTTGCAACATTTTCCTTGTTTTATTTGGCAAGTTGAAAGAACATGGTGCAGTATGCTGTTTTTTTTTCAATAAAATACTGGAAAGGATAGAAATGTAGTTTTTCTCTTTTATCCGATTATTAATCGATTAATCGAAGTAATAATCGACAGATTAATCAATTATCAAATTAGTTGTTAGTTGCAGCCCTAAATGCGGGGAAAATCCATCAAGCTGTGTGGCTTCATAGCTTACCAAAGTCGTACTAAAACATTGTGACAGATTTTTGAGCGCCGTGTGTAATGTTTTATATTCTCAATGTAACATTTAAAGTTTTGGTGTTTACTGGTATCATATTGTCTACACGTATCTATTATGTGTGACTGCCATCTACTGGTCACACTTATCATTACACCATGTACCAAATAAAATAGCTTCGAGGTCGGTAAGCACAACCACAATCATTCCTTACATTGGGCGTACCGGGTTATAAAGCGCACTGTCGATTTTTGAGAAAATGGAAGAATTTTAAGTGCGCCTTATAGTCCGAAAAATATGGTACCGTAAAACACAGAGGCAACCTTAAGGACTCTGCGGGGTTTTTTAAGATACCGGTATATACCGTATACCGCCATTCGGACTAAAAATACCGCAATATCAGTTTTGGCCCATATCCCCAAGCCCTACTCATAGGGATGTAAAGGGTTTTATAAATAAAGTTGGTAGGATATGTAACAATTACCCTTTTAAAAGAGGTCTTAGTAGGATTTTTTTACACTTTATTGTGATCTACTCAACGTGGTGTTTCTTTGGTCAGAATGTTGCGGATATTATGTTTTATAGACAGCTTTTAAGCAGCTTTCTGAACGTCTCTCCAGGATGCACCGTTTTGTGAGCTATCTTTTTTACGTGCCTCCACTTGGGCAGCATCTTCTCCCCTTTAGCCATGTTGTAGTTTTTAGCGCTTCCATATAGAGTCTACTGACAGATATAAGTTACAACTAATACTTTGTAAAAGAAATGGCAACAGCAGAGGATGCATGTGCATGTACGAGCAAGTCTGCCCCCCAACAAGATGTGAGAGAACAAGAAGCAGCTTATTAACTACAGTCTACAATGGCGGACTGGCGCAAAGCACTTTGGGAAAATTTAGACCATATGTGGATAATCCGCTGACATCACCAATAATAATAATAATAATAATAATGGATTAGATTTATATAGCGCTTTTCTAGACACTCAAAGCGCTTTCCAGAAAAGTGAAAACCCATCATTCATTCACACCTGGTGGTGGTAAGCTACTTTCATAGCCACAGCTGCCATAGGGTAGACTGACGGAAGCGTGGCTGCCAGTTTGCGACTACGGCCCCTCCGACCATCACCTATCATTCATCATTCATTCATCCGTGTGAGCGGCACTGGGGGAAAGGGTGAAGTGTCCTGCCCAAGGACACAACGGCAGCGATTTGGATGTCAAGAGGCGGGGAGCGAACCTGCAACCCTCAGGTTTCTGACACGGCCGCTCTACCCACTATGCCATGCCGCCCCCAATGGGAAAAAAGTCACAATTTTGGCAAATTCCAAACAAATTGTTTAGCAGTAGTATAAAGGAAGGGAAAGATTGTTTTATAAATCTCCCCGTAATGCTTTAAAGGTTTAATTTACAATTTTTGGTACTTGCAGAATCCAAATACACAACAGCAGCTACCAATAGATAAGAAAACTTGGTTTTGCATAATAGGGCCCTTTTAATGATAAACTGCAGTTAGCATTACAGTAAAACCACGATTGATAACCGCACTTCAATAAACTCACTACTGCTCATTGACTGGAGAAACAAGCTAGCATGCTAATGGCAGGTTATTGCTGATGATAATACAAAAGTCATTAACATCCTTCTCTACGACAAACGACATACCCCAATCAAAACCTGTACAAAACAGGGGTGGTGGCCGATGTTGTGACTTGTGGCAGCACGTGCACGTGGTGGTTGTCGGAGCTGGCGAACTTGCCGATTTCCTTCTCGTTTGTTGTCTGGGTGTGGGCTTGTCGAGGGTTGCCCCTAGGGGGAAGGGGCGTGCGCAGCCAGACTTGTGGGTGGTCGGTAAGGTGATCAGCTGGTTCTTGGTGGACAGTGGTTGCCGCTTAATCGCTGCCCCGCCGGCCTGCGTATGGATTTATTGGTTTATATATGTGTGCGTATGTATGTATGTTGTTAATATTGTTATTGTGTGTGTGTATATTATATATATATATATATATATATATATATATATATATATATATATATATATATATATATATATATATATATATATATACTGTATATGTGTGTGTTTATGTATATATGCATATATAAGTGTGTGTGTATGTTTATGTATATAAATATAAATATATATATATATATATATATATATATATATATATATATATATATGTACCCTGCGATTATATATATATATATATATATATATATATATATATATATATATATATATATATATATATATATATATATATATATATATATATATATATATATATATATATATATATATATATATATATATATATATATATATATATATATATATATATATATATATATATATATATATATATACCCTGCGATGAGGTGCGGGTCTGGGGCCCCTGGATCCCAATGTCCATCCCTTCCGGATGCCCGTATTGGTTGGGGCCTGCTGGGTCTAGTCCCTGCGTCTATCGTGGCAGCTCGGTACGCTGCACAGTATTCCGCAATGCTGCAAGTCGACCAGCTGCTGGGGTAGTGACATTGTGTGTCAGCGTGTCTGATATTTTTTATTCTTTTTTTTTTCCCTCAGAGGGAGGATTTGCCAAGGCAGTTGCTGGATGTTCCATCTCCATCCTTGGGGTCCTTACAGGTGAGGTGGGTGGTTCCCGTGGCCCTGTGCTGGGCGGTCCTGCGGCGGCCGACTTGGATGGGGGGGGGGGGGCCCCGACGAGCTCTCTTAATAAAGTAAAATCCAAATAAGGCAACAATATAAGTATCCAACACTTCTCTTTTATAAAGTAAATCTATACAGCAAATATGGGCATCTACATCGACAATATGGTTTGCCTGAGTAGCTGGACGAACAAAAAAAAAGAAGCCAGAATAAAATTGTATTATTTTAGCTAAGAAAGCATAATTTGTGCCTACTTATTTGATTATATTAAATAAAACTTGGTTAAAAGATTTCAGTGTGTGTATAAGTACTTTTGAAAACATTTGACAATACCGTGAAAACTGATCATTTTGATCGAAGTAACCATTATCTGAAATGTTCACACTGGCAAACTATGTGACACTTTGGGTGTGTGACTACCACAGAACTTATTGCACTAGATGTCCCTGCGCTGGCTGCTCAGTACAACATGGCTACACTGAAAAATATCAAAAGAAAAACGGACTGTAAATTAAAAAGTGTGATGTTTCAGTCTTTATGTGATACGACCATGTACATCAGGGGTCTCAAACTCAATTTACCTGGGGGCCACTGGATGCAGAAACTGGGTGAGGCTGGGCCGCAAGAAAAGATTTCTTAAAAAAATCTAACATGCACTTTTTAATGAATTTACCTTCTTTGAATGGCTTTCCCGCCCTAGCAACATACTTGCCTTTGGCGTCCTCTACAACCTGTCGTCGCGTCCGCTTTTTCACCATACAAACAGCGTGCCGGCCCAGACATATGTTGTATGAGGCTTCTGTAGACACACGTAAGTGACGGCAAGACATACTTGATCAACAGCCACACAGGTCACACTGAGGGCGGCCGTATGAACAACTTTATCACTGTTACAAATATGCGCCACACTGTGAACCCACACCAAACAAGAATGACAAACACATTTCGGGAGAACATTCGCACTCTAACACAACATAAACACAACAGAACAAATACCCAGAACACCTTGCAGCCCTAACTCGGGGGCCGGGGTTTGGTGTTAGCGGGGGGTTCTGGGTATTTGTTCTGTTGTGTTTATGTTGTGTTACGGTGCGGATGTTCTCCCGAAATGTGTTTGTCATTCTTGTTTGGTGTGGGTTCACAGTGTGGCGCATATTTGTAACAGTGTTAAAGTTGTTTATACGGCCACCCTCAGTGTGACCTGTAGGGCTGTTGACCAAGTATGCCTTGCAGTCGCTTACGTGTGTCTACAGAAGCCAAATACAACATGTGACTGGGCTGGCACGCTGTTTGTACAGGCTGTAGAGGACGCTAAAGGCACACCCTTAATATTGTTATCTGCGTGAAAATCGGCAGAAATTCGGGAGAATGGTTGCCCCTGGAGATTTCTGGGAGGGGCACTGAAATTCGGGAGTACCCCGGAAAAATAGGGGGGTTTACAAGTATGACGCTATCAAGTGCCATTCCTATAAAACTCGCGGGCCGCACTAACATTAAATTTTTAAGGTGCGGGCCGCAAAATAACGTCTCACGGGCCGCATTTGGCCCGCGTGTTTGAGACCCCTGATGTACATAGTGTCTATACCCCCCACCCCCCCATTTTTTGTATATATTTTTTTTCCAAATCACCTGACATGTATACTGTGTACATAATTTATCTATTTTTCAAAATGTAATTTTGTATATACATGTTACAGGTTATATATGTTATTATTGAATGTATCAAATGTGATGAATATTTAATGGACCACAATGGCAACAAGCCTTTTGGCTTTTTGTGCCATACATTTGCCTTTTTAAAGCATTACATGGATTAAATTCTTTAAGATGTCAAACTTCTCAAACAATCAATCAATCAATCAATCAATCAATCAAAACGACCCGCCTGACAGGCACACTCAGTTATTTCAGCATCTCATTTTACTGTCAACAAGGGTTAACTTTTTTTACGGTTGTACAATGTAAAATTTTTACTAAAACATTGCCTGTACAGTTAATAAACGGTGTATGAAGACCTCAAATTGACCCTTGAACAGATTGTTTCTATTTGCTATGGGAAATTAGATTGTTTCTATTTGCTATGGGAAATTAGATTGTTTCTATTTCCTATGGGAAATTAGATTGTTTGTATTTGCTATGGGGAATTAGATTGTATTTACAATGGGGAATTTTGACTTAAAGCAGAAGCGGATCATTCTTGCTTGGCCTTGGAGATTTTACTGTACATAAACTCAAAAGGCAAAACCCCAGCTTTAGCAGAGATAACAACAAGAGGTAACCCGAACCCACCTCAGTTACACCTGCATAGGAAAAGGAAACAATGGAGCGCCCAACAAAGCACTGCCACAAAAAGGGCTTTCTTTCAGCTATTATGTTCTTGACAAAAAGTGAGCACCAGGAGGGACAACAACACACCATTGACCTAGCCAAGCCATTGCTACAAATGATAGTAATCATGTCCAAATGTGCACAAATATAACTTGCTTCTATGCAAAATGTAGGCTGTCTTCTCTTCTATTAGAAAATGGTGACACTTAAAGGGGACCAAGCGTATTTTCGTGTCATTCTCACCATTTCCGGGTCCTAAATGGCTGTGTACCAACTTGTCGGAATATGTCCTCAGACTTCTTCTGTCCAGGTGAGATGCATAATTTATGATGTACAATAAACTTCTCGGGAGCAAGGAAAATGTACACAGGCTTGTGGTCACAGCGCCGCTAAAAATAGTTTGTCTGCATTAGCACTTATAATAACAAATCACTAATACTTGGTTAATATTCAAATCAGAAAATGTAAATTGAGTACTGTCGGCTGTTTTTGAATGGTTATTTATTGGAATTTATGGAGAAATAGAGGACCTCCAGTTGGCTCCGCTGTAAGCAGACTTTTATTTAAGTTTATTTGTTATTTAGAACGCATGGGTTTCAGAACATTTGAAATCAAACAATGGATGCAAGGCAGATATATTTATAATTTCATACTTCCTCCAAACGAGCCGTTTGGAATTTCCTCTGTCATGTGACGTCAGCGGATTATCCTTATACGGTGTAAATTTACCTGAAGTGCTTTACGCCATTGTAGTCTGCGCTGTAGTCAGTAAGTTCTCTCTTTTTCACTATTCTCTTGTTTTGAGGCAGACTGACTCATATATATGCACATGTATCCTCCACGGTTGCCATTTAATTTCTCCAATAAATTAGCACAGTTCTAACTTCTATCTGTCAGTAGACTCCACATGGAAGCGCTAAAAACCACAACAATGATGACAGGGAGAAGACGCTGCCAAAGTGGAGGTGTGGAAATACAACCGCCCACAAAGTGGCGCATCCTCAAAAAACGGGTCATAAAGCCGCTTGTAAACTCTGTAGAACATAATCTAAGCAAAATTGTGATCAAAGAACCACCATTACATGTTATATGTAGACCACAACAAAGTGTTTTATATGTGTTTCAGAATATGACCCCTCTTTTGCACCAATTTTGTCAAGAGGAGTGGTCAAAAATTTGACAAGAAGCTTGCCAGAAGCTTGTGGATGGCTACCAATTGCGCCTTATTGCAGTGAAACTTGGCAAGGGACATGTAACCAAATATTAACATTGCTGTATGTATACTTTTGACCCAGCAGATTTGGTCACAGTAAAGAACATAATGTCATGGTTGTCTTGAGTTTCCAATAATTTCTACAACTCTTATTTTTTTGTGATTGGAGCACATACTTGTTGGAAGTTTGGTTGTTTTATGAATTTATTATGGGTTTACTGGAAATGTCCGTCAAACATATTGCTGGGTATTGTGGCCAAACAGCTCAATTTTTGTTTCATCTGACCACAGAACTTTCCTCCAGAAGGTCTTATCTTTGTCCATATGATGTCAAATGAAACAAAAATTGAGCTGTTTGGCCACAATACCCAGCAATATGTTTGGAGGAGAAAAGGTGAGGCCTTTAATCCCAGGAACACCATTCCCACCGTCAAGCATGGTGGTGGTAGTATTATGCTGTGGGCCTGTTTTGCTGCCAATGGAACTGGTGCTTTACAGAGAGTAAATGGGACAATGAAAAAGGAGGATTACCTCCAAATTCTTCAGGACAACCTAAAATCATCAGCCCGGAGGTTGAGTCTTGGGCGCAGTTGGGTGTTCCAACAGGACAATGACCCCAAACACACGTTAAAAGTGGTTAAAAAAATGGCTAAAATAGGCTAGATTTAAGGTTTTAGAATGGCCTTCCCAAAGTCCAGACTTAAACGTGTGGACAATGCTGAAGAAACAAGTCCATGACAGAAAACCAACAAATTTAGCTGAACTGCACCAATTTTGTCAAGAGGAGTGGTCAAAAATTCAACCAGAAGCTTGCCAGAAGCTTATGGATGGCTACCAAAAAAGCACCTTATTGGAGTGAAACTTGCCAAGGGACATGTAACCAAATATTAACATTGCTGTATGTATACTTTTGACCCAGCAGATTTGTTCACATTTTCAGTAGACACATAATAAATTCATAAAAGAACCAAACTTCATGAATGTTTTTTTGTGACCAACAAGTATGTGCTCCAATCACTCTATCACAAAAAAATAAGACATTTCGTTGCATTAGCTCATGGTAGTGCAGGATAAAAGAGCAATAAGGTGCAGATATAAATAAATATATTACTGTACAGATAAATATATTGCACTTTTGCATATGCATCCACGTTTATGGATGTATGTTATATTGTCTTTATAATCCAGCGAGTTAATCCGTTTTTGGGGGGAATTGAGGGGATTACTTTAATGCGTTCAAGAGTAGGGTTGGGTATCGAGTATCGATTGGAACCGGGACTAACTTTCCGATTCTCCCGGAATCGTTCAAAAGTTTAAATTTCGATTCCTAGTTTCGATACCGAGTCCGCCGACCGGAAAAAAAGAATAAGTCCGCCGACCGGAAGAAGAAGCCGCTGAACACCAACTAAGAAGCGCCCACCGCCGGAAGTGTTAGCATAGCCGAGCCTATGTAGCCGAGCGAGTCAGTCAAGCATGGATAGCGGGCGTCAGCGGTCGAAAGTGTGGCTTTATTTTACTAAAAAAAATGAAATATCGGCGAAATGTAACACGTGCGACAGGACTGTTTCGTGCTTAGGAGGGTGCACGTCGAACATGATAAAGCACCTCCGAGTTCATGGAGTACAAATAAATGCGTGTCCCGTCTTCGACGCGCTGCGCCGACCGTCCTCCTCTGCCTCTTCCCCCGACGCCCAGCCTGGCACCTCGGTGACTGCACTGCAGTCCGAATCCGGTAAGTAAAACAATATAAATGCAATAAATAATGTGTTTTGCGCCAACGTTGAGGCAGCTAACAAATTAGCCCGCATATTTTTTTATAGACAATTTACAACCTGCTAGCGAGGCTCCGCGATGTGCTCAGCGTACTCCGTTCACCGTAGCGGCAATGGGGAAGATGTCGGTGCCACAGACGGAAGAGTGCCACAGAAAGGTCACTGCACACATAGTCAAAAGACTGCATCCCTTTTCAGAGGTGCAATCTCCAACATTTAGGTTAGTTAAGCAATAACGTTAGAGCTAAGCTAATTGATACTGGGCTAAACAGTAACAGCAACATTACATGTTTGTTTATGTTTGCAGGGATATGGTGAAAACTCTCAACCCAAAATACATACCACCTTCCAGGGACTACCTGTCAAACACATTGATCTCGGCATGGTACAAGAAGAATCGGTACCGAGAATCGTCAGGAATCGGAATCGAAACAAAGAATCGGAATCGGAATCGTTCGAATTCAAACGATACCCAACCCTATTCAAGAGTTTTACGGCCTGAGGGAAGAAGCTGTTACAGAACCTGGAGGTTCTGCTACGGAGGCTGCGGAACCTCTTTCTAGAGTCCAGCAGTGAAAACAGTCCTTGGTGGGGGTGGGAGGAGTCTCTGCAGATTTTCTGAGCCCTGGTCAGGCAGCGGCTTTTTGCGATATATATATATATATATTAGAGATGTCCGGTAATATCGGACTGCCGATATTATCGGCCAATAAATGCTTTAAAATTTAATATCGGAAATTATCGGTATCAGTTTCAAAAAGTAAAATGTATGACTTTTTAAAGCGCCGCTGTGACGTAGGGAGAAGTACAGAGCGCCAATAAACCTTAAAGGCACTGCCTTTGCGTGCCGGCCCAGTCACATAATATCTACGGCTTTTCACACACACAAGTGAATGCAAGGCATACTTGGTCAACAGCCATACAGGTCACACTGAGGGTGGCCGTATAAACAACTTTTTTACATGTTACAAATATGCGCCACACTGTGAACCCACGCCAAACAAGAATGAACACATTTCGGGAGAACATCCGCACCGTAACACAGCATAAACACAACAGAACAAATACCCAGAACCCTTTGCAGCACTAACTCTTCCGGGACTCTACAATATACACCCCCCGCTACCTCCTACCCCCCAACCTCCTCATGCTCTCTCAGGGAGAGCATGTCCCAAATTCCAAGCTGCTGTTTTGAGGCATGTTAAAAATAATAATGCACTTTGTGACTTCAATAATAAATATGGCAGTGCCATGTTGGCATTTTTTCCATAACTTGAGTTGATTTATTTTGGAAAACCTTGTTACATTGATTCATGCATCCAGTGGGGCATCACAATAAATTGGGCATAATATTGTGTTAATTTCACGACTGTATATATCGGTATCGGTTGATATTGGAATCGGTAATTAAGAGTTGGACAATATCGGAATATCGGATATGGACAAAAAAGCCATTCTCGGACATCCCTAATATATATATATATATTAGGGGTGTGGGAAAAAATCGATTCGATTCAAATCGCCATTCTCACGTTGTACGATTCAGTATCGATTCTCATTTTTCAAAAATCTATTTTTTTTATTTTTATTAATCAATCCAACAAAACAATACACAGCAATAACATAACAATGGAATCTAATTCCAAAACCAAACCCGACCCAGCAACACTCAGAACTGCAATAAACAGATAAATTGAGAGGACACACAAACACGACACAGAACAATCCAAAAGTAGTGAAACAAAAATGAATATTATCAACAACAGTATCAATATTAGTAACAATTTCAACATAGCAGTGATTAAAAATCCCTCATTGACATTATCATTAGACATTTATAATAAAAATTAAAGAAATAAAATAAAAATGAACAATAGTGTCACAGTGGCTTACACTTGCATCGCATCTCATAAGCTTGACAACACACTTTGTCCAATATTTTCACAAAGATAAAATAAGTCATATTTTTGGTTCATTTAATAGTTAAAACAAATGTACATTATTGCAATCAGTTGATAAAACATTGTCCTTTACAATTATAAAAGCTTTTTACAAAAATCTACTACTCTGCTTGCATGTCAGCAGACTGGGGTAGATCCTGCTGAAATCCTATGTATTGAATGAATAGAGAATTGTTTTGAATCGGGAAAATATCGTTTTTGAATCGAGAATCGCGTTGAATCGAAAAAAATCGATTTATAATCGAATCGTGACCCCAAGAATCGATATTGAATCGAATCGTGGGACACCCAAAGATTCACAGCCCTAATATATATATATATATATATATATATATATATATATATATATATATATATATATATACACATACATACACTACCGTTCAAAAGTTTGGGGTCACATTGAAATGTCCTTATTTTTGAAGGAAAAGCACTGTACTTTTCAATAAAGATATCTTTAAACTAGTCTTAACTTTAAAAAAATACACTCTATACATTGCTAATGTGGTAAATGACTATTCTAGCTGCAAATGTCTGGTTTTTGGTGCAATATCTACATAGGTGTATAGAGGCCCATTTCCAGCAACTATCACTCCAGTGTTCTAATGGTACAATGTGTTTGCTCATTGGCTCAGAAGGCTAATTGATGATTAGAAAACCCTTGTGCAATCATGTTCACACATCTGAAAACAGTTTAGCTCGTTACAGAAGCTACAAAACTGACCTTCCTTTGAGCAGATTGAGTTTCTGGAGCATCACATTTGTGGGGTCAATTAAATGCTCAAAATGGCCAGAAAAAGAGAACTTTCATCTGAAACTCGACAGTCTATTCTTGTTCTTAGAAATGAAGGCTAATCCACAAAATTGTTTGGGTGACCCCAAACTTTTGAACGGTAGTGTACACACACACACACACACACACACACACACACACACACACACACACACACACACACACACACACACACACACACACACATGTAGAAATGTGTATGTAGATATACACACATATATACACACATATACACATACATATGAATACATATATATTCAAAGGTGAAATTGTAACCCCTAATGTTCCTTAAACTAATTTAAGAATAATCTCCAAAACCAAGTAAGCCACACAAGTCCATGCAGTATGAGAAGGGTACAATGGTAGTAATAATGTACACCTACTGGCATCATATTGACAGGTCCAAACTAGGCTTGCATCAGCAGTCAGCTTTTCCTCAATGTAACCACTTTTTGCCCGAGACGAACTGCGGTTACACCGAACCAACTGGGCCTCAGTCCCCTCTGAAACACACAAATAAATATTCACTTACTCGGCTGTGATATTTCCTGACACGGGATGTTATAAAAGAAAAAAGACAGTGACGTAAATAAGAGATTTAAATGGCTCAGGCGTGGCTGTGGACAGCTATGGTGAAGTTAGCCCGACGTCAAGCAGCAAATAAATAACATGTTGACGTTATGAGTGGACAAGAGTAATTCCACGTACCAACGTCAAAGTAGAATCATTGTTTCCTGGAGTGAATAAATAAATGTTAAAAAAAAGGCGAAAACCAGTCGAATGTCATCCATCCATCAAGCTAGCTGGGTAACTAGCGAGCTAACCAAGATGGTAGCCGCGCTAGCTGCTTCCAGCTGCGGATAAACGGCCGCGATGTTTTCGGCTCTTGGTGAGCGGCGTCGCTCGGAGTTGGCCGGATATCAACACCCGCCGTCGACGGGGAAGAAGAAAATGTGACCAAAATGTTGTCACGAAATGTAGCGAATCACCGTTAGCGGGCTAGCCCAGTGCTAGTCCGGGGTGGGGGGAGGACAGCGGTGAGTGTGGTGGGAGGGGCGCTGTTACGCAGTCAAAGTTAGTGGTCCCCAACCACTGGGCCGCGGCCCGGTACCGGTCCGTGGATCGATTGGCCGCACAAGAATAATAAAAAATAAAATTAAAAAAATTATTTTTTATTTTTTATTAAATACACATAAAAAATATATTGCACCAACCAGAAAAAAACTCCCTCCCCCATTTACACTCATTCACACTCACACAAAAGGGTTGTTTCTTTCTGTTATTATATTTGTGGTTCCTACATTATATATCAATATAGATCAAAACAGTCTGCAGGGATACAGACCGTAAGCACACATGATTGTATTTTTTTATGACAAAAAATAAAAAATAAAAAATAATTATTTAAAAAAATAAATAAATAAATAAATAAATACAATTACCATCCCCCACCGCCACCCCCGGTCCGTGGGACAAATTTTCAAGCGTTGACCGGTCCGCAGCTACAAAAATGTTGGGGACCACTGGTCTAAGTGACACTATGGGCACGTCAACTCGGAATGGCAAGCGTCCATTAAAGCAGTGTTTTTCCAACCACTGTGCCGTGAGATACAGTCTGGTGTGCCGTGGGAAATTACCTAATTTCACCTATTTGGGTTAAAAATATTTTTTGCAAACCAGTAATTGTTCTGCCCTCACTATATGTGTTGAGGTTATACAGCTTGGCAGACAGCTAACAAACAATGCAAGACGTCTACTAAAGTTCCAAAGCAGATGAATCCATTTACGCTCTTTATAGTGATGGGTTGATGAAGCGTTATGAAGCGTTTCGACACATTGCAAAACTGTATTGATACTGTGTCGATACTGTGTCAATAAATACTGACATCTGCTGGACATTAAAAATCCCTACAGGCAACCTATGGACCGACTCAACTGACATTGATTTTATGACCTAGTATATACAATAATATAAACCAAGTCATTGTATTTCATTTAGGATTATTTCATATCTTCATTTAAATAAAAATAAATTTTTATCTTTTTTAGATACCGTCAATAAATAATGTGAACATGTATCATAACATGGAAATCTAAGAGAACGTGTTGTGAATGAGGATGCTTGTGGACTGGGAATTTTTTTTAAATTTTTTTCACACATTTTTATTTTAAAAACCCCAGTTTTTCCAACATATTACATTTTAGACGATTTCTCTTCTTAGTTATTATTTCTCCGGCTGTAGAAAAGACCCGCTCACAGGGCACAGAGGAGGTATCAGTTCAACACAGTTCGCGTATCGGTCACGTGGCCGATACGCTCATGAGCGGTGACGTGACTTTCTAAAAGCGGTACGCGCACCGACACAGGGTTTTGCTCTATGAGCTCGACGCATGCGCCGATGCATCGGTGTTGCCGGACCCATCACTACTCTTTACTGTTGTTGATCTTGCTTTGTCTTTTCCTATCTTTACTTCTGTCTTGCACTGGACTTTTATTTTTGTTAAACTGAAATACACACAATGACAAATGTATAAGCTATGTGATTCAAATAACATACTGAAATGTAATACACAAAATGTAAATATTAGCTTTACACAAATATACAGCATTATCATCAAACAAATACTGCTGAGTGTTGAAACTATTTCGATGGTGGAAATATACGATTTTAAGTCCTCAAAACATCCATTAAAACAGTGCACAAAAATCGTTTTTCAATAAACATCTTACTATCAAATTTAACCACTTTCCACCTTAATATTGAGTTACATAAACAAGTTAAACAGTTTACTTACAGACTTATCTTTTCCAAGGCTTGTAAGAGTTAACACAACTTGTCTACTTCTCATTGTCTCATGAACTGAACTGACATCGTCGACCCGGAAGTGCCCAAACAAATGAAGCGTAGTATTTTCCTATCGCCACAAGGTGTCAGTAAGAGTCTACAATCAAATGGGCATAACAGTAATTCTAGTCTGCAAATGATGTGTTGTTGTTGAGTGTCGGTGCTGTCTAGAGCTCGGCAGAGTAACCGTGTGATACTCTTCCATATCAGTAGGTGGCAGCCGGTAGCTAATTGCTTTGTACATGTCGGGAACAGCGGGAGGCAGTGTGCAGGTAAAAAGGTGTCCAATGCTTAAACCAAAAATAAACAAAAAGGTGAGTGCCCCTAAGAAAAGGCACTGAAGCTTATGCAGAACGAAACTAAAACTGAACTGGCTACAAAGTAAACAAAAACAGAATGCTGGACAACAGCAAAGACTTACTGTGGAGCAAAGACGGCGTCCACAATGTACATTCATACATGACATGACAATCAACAATGTCCCCACAAAGAAGGATAAAAACAACTGAAATATTCTTGATCGCTAAAACAAAGTAGATGCGGGAAATATCGCTTAATCTCTTAAGGCCCAAGCTGTTTGTTTACATGCTTTTTTAAATTTCTCTTTGCTATTTGGGCTTATTGGACCCTAATTAGAATAAAAAACTAAGAATCATCTTTTTATATGATATACTTTGTCCATAAGTAACAAACGTGTACTTTGTGTTTAGTGACATGCTAATTCTTATTTTTACACTTTTTTTTCCAAATTCCATTGTATGTTATACTCTTCTGACACCACCAGATGGCAGTATAAGTGTCCACATAAGCGGCCATAAGACCCCAATTCAGTAGTGTACACAATTTTGGAAATAAGAGCTAAAAGGTGCTGTCCACGCATGTGGCCACTAAGGCCTTTAGAGGTTAAAGGAAGACATGAAACTGCTACAGGAAAATGCCAAAAAAAGAGAAAAAGCCACCAAAATAGGAGCGCAAAACAAGAACTAAACTTTGACTTTGGACTTATCGGCTGTACGACATCAAGGCCTTCCACTATGACCCCCCCCCACTCTGTTGCTAGATATCTCGAGATGTACGTTGTAATATGTATATGTGCTTTGCTATGGAGGTTTTTCCCCACTCCAGACTGTGCCCCCTTAGGATCCCAGTCTAGATTGTATTTTTTTTTTACTCATCCTTCCCCAGCGTTTACATTTTTCCCATCTTTTATGGGGCGCCTTGTGGCGACCCATCAGCGTTCCTGTTCTGTAACCCCGTACACTGTTTGTTTGTCTATTCTTGAACGGGTTTGTGCTGAAAACAAAGTTTCGTTGTATTTGTGCAATGACAATAAAGACCTAACCCTATCCTAAAGCACTACACACAGGAAAACAGCAAAAAAAACTCCAAAGAAGTCACGGCGTGATGTGACAGGTGGTGACAGTACACCTACTTTGAGACAAGAGCTATAGTGATGCATGGTTGGTTATGGTTTGAATTTATATCCAACAATTGCGACGACGACTTTTTACTGTCAACTGAGTTTCGTTTTTTAATGATTTCTGCTGGTGGTGTGCCACCGCATTTTTTCATCGCAAAAAATCTGCCTTGGCTCAAAAAAGGTTGAAAAACACTAAATTAAAGGATGTTAGTAAACCAAACAGCTGTGCAAACGATGATGCTGTGTTCCAAATGTAAATTATTTACTGAACTTGTGTGAGCCTATGGCTTTGCACTTTGTTATATACTGTATACTGTATATACACTACCGTTCAAAAGTTTGGGGTCACTCAAACAATTTTGTGGAGTAGCCTTCATTTCTAAGAACAAGAATAGACTGTCGAGTTTCAGATGAAAGTTCTCTTTTTCTGGCCATTTTGAGCGTTTAATTGACCCCACAAATGTGATGCTCCAGAAACTCAATCTGCTCAAAGGAAGGTCAGTTTTGTAGCTTCTGTAACGAGCTAAACTGTTTTCAGATGTGTGAACATGATTGCACAAGGGTTTTCTAATCATCAATTAGCCTTCTGAGCCAATGAGCAAACACATTGTACCATTAGAACACTGGAGTGATAGTTGCTGGAAATTAGCCTCTCTACACCTATGTAGATATTGTACCAAAAACCAGACATTTGCAGCTAGAATAGTCATTTACCACATTAGCAATGTATAGAGTGTATTTCTTTAAAGTTAAGACTAGTTTAAAGTTATCTTCATTGAAAAGTACAGTGCTTTTCCTTCAAAAATAAGGACATTTCAATGTGACCCCAAACTTTTGAACGGTAGTGTATATATATTTTGCATTCTATTTTAGTTACTTTATTGAGTTTACAACCCCCTGGCGCTGTTTTGTACTGTTTTTGTACTTATTTTGATTATTAGTATTTCTCAATTGTTTATAAATGTTGCAATTTATAAATAAAGTTTCTAAAATAAAATAAAATAAAAACATAGGGTGTTAGTAAAACACTTGTTGGACCATTTCACACATTCAAATGTCCTTTTTAATTTTTTTTTTTATTTTTTACAATATTTATTTATTTATTTGATAGGGAAATCACAATACAAGTACTGAGAAAACAGACACTTTTTTTTGCCCCCCCGCCCCCCAACATTTAAAAAAATAAAATAAAAATAAAATGAAAATATACAAAAACACAAAAAATTAGAAAATTACAGACAAATCATAAAAGTAAAATAATAACACCCCCTCCCACCGCCCCGGGCATGATAACTGATTAAAAGGGGAAAAAAAGATAACAACAAAAATAAAAATCACAAACATACAGAGAAGTGTGTTAGAATAATTATGTATAAGTTATCACACAACTCTTATGCTTAAAGGCCGGAGCCATAGTTATTATCTATTTTGCTCAAGTTGTACTTTTCTATCTGTGCAAAGGAACACAACTTGTTACCTTCCACTGCAAGTTGTCTCGCAGCAGCAGTTTCTGTCTTCCAGCCCGCTAAAACAGCCAAGGACGAACTTCAAGTACCTCAACGAAGATGAGACGACAACACGCAGACAAAGCAGAGCCAGGGCGAAATCTCGAGCTCAAGCACATTTGCAATCTGAATAATCACGTATTGGGATACTGGAGCTGATTTGTAAGTAATATGGGTCCCCTGCCCCTAGAAGCACAGTCAGTGATGTTAACTAGGGAACTCCTGAATAAATAGAGGAGCGCGTGGGACTGCCCCTCAGAGCGTGGTGGGAGACTAACTGAGTGTGCAGCCCCAAACGTTTCTCCTCATGAGCAAAATTGAACTCTGTCTCTGCCTGATTCCTTGCTTCTTGTCTTGTTTAATAGATAGTTCGGTGTTCGAACCTGACAAGTGTCACTGAATAAAAACAACAACGACAAAGAAAAAAAGAGTTGAGGTAAGTGAAAAAGTTAATTGTCATCAGTGAGTGTCACATTTATCCTATAGTGTCTTTAATTTAGCGATGTCACTAATTATGGTCAAGTCAAATTGTTTAGGTGTACCCCTTCAGATTATATTGAATTTTCTCTAAATCTAAGAAAAACGTGAGGTCCTTAAGCCATAGGGAGGCCTTGGGGGCAAACTGTGATTTCCACTCCAATAAAATCCTTCTACGAGCTATTAATGATGCAAAGACGATACTATCCCTAAAAGTCTGCATGTCGTGTCATTATTTTTTACATAATTTCTCCCAATAAACGTAATGTAGGAACGGGGATTTAGTAGTTTATTATATTCTCTTACAACTAGTAGTGATAGATTTGCTCTGCGAGGATGGCCTCTCAAACCATTATCGGACACATGCAAATGTATCGCCCCTTCCAAATCTTTAATAAAAGTTGCTTAAAATAACAATTAAAAAGTTTCCTTTTACACTTAACTAATAACAAACAAATTCAAACATCACCTGTGATCATTCGCCTCCCTGGCATAAAGCACTGCCGTCTGAGCAACTCATGTAACTACACCCTCTTTTCAAAAAAGCAACCCTAGAATTTGGATGGTCAAGAATTATTTGTTTGTAAATTAGCAGAATTATAACATATTTCCAATATATATATATATTTTTAAATAGGATAGATCCACCTTGAATCAAAAAATATAATTATTATATTTATGTGCAGTACAGGCCAAAAGTTTGGACACACCTTCTCATTCAATGGGTTTTCTTTATTTTCCTGACTATTTACATTGTAGATTGTCACTGAAGGCATCAAAACTATGAATGAACACATGTGGAGTTATGTACTTAACAAAAAAAAGTGAAATAACTGAAAACATGTTTTATATTCTAGTTTCTTCAAAATAGTCACCCTTTGCTCTGATTACTGCTTTGCACACTCTTGGCATTCTCTCGATGAGCTTCAAGAGGTTGAAGCTCAACAAATGGTTTTCACTTCACAGGTGTCATAGTTTTGATGCCTTCAGTGACGATCTACAATGTAAATAGTCATGAAAATAAAGAAAAGGCATTGAAATGAGGTGTACTGTATATTATTTCATTGTTAACTTTTAATTATTTTATCTGTATATTGTAAAATGTCCTTGGGTTTTTTTAAAAGGCGCTTATAAATTAAATGTATTATAATATTTTGCAATTGTGGATACCATAATTGCAGAGACATAATTGGAAATGGTATGCAGTTATGAGTATGTAGTTATTATCCATGTATCAGACAACCTTGAACTGACATGGAGAGTAAAGACAACTTTCTCTGCACAGAAAATGAGCACTCGCGCAAAGCACAAAATGATTTTTGAACTCGTTTTATTTTTTATTTAATTTTTTTTAAACATTTTAAATTCAACAAATATATATACCGGTACTGTGTATTCTGCATTTACACATTGGAAATTATTTCAAATATATTTTTTCCAATATTTTTGTTATAAGTTCATTTATTACAATTGTTTAGTAAGTCCTTTGTTTACATTTAAGATGTTTTTTTTTTTTTACAATTTTAGAATTTTAACATAAACTTTTAAAAATATTCTGCTACTCATTATTGCACGTAATGATATTTCTCAACTATTTTCAGATTATCCAATTTGAATATTGTTGTTTTGTAAAATATGTATTTTTCAAATGTTTGATTTTTCATGGTCCTTTTTTATTTATTTAAAAAAGGTAAAATTGTTTATTTAGGTCATTGGTCAGTTCCGCCCTAGTGGCTCCCTGAAGCATTTTAAAAAAAGGATTGAAAATGGAAAAAGATGGGGGAAAAATGACTTTTTTGTTTTAGTATGTTTTTTGTTTGAGGACAAACATGACACAAACCTTCCCAATTGTTAGAACGCCCACTGTTTAATATTTTTCTGTGTATGCCTCACTGATGAGAGTATTTGGTGAACATCCTTTTGTCCTACTAATTTCGGCGGTTCTTGAACTCCCCATAGTGTGGACTGTGACGGAACAGTTTGTTTACATGTAAAATCTTCCACTCCTTTGTCTCATTTTGTCCACCAAAAGTTTTATGCTGTGCATGAATGCACAAAAGTGCGCTTTGTTGACATTATTGACTTGTTGGGAGTACGAATCAGGCATATTTGGTAAGTGCATGACTGCAAGCTAATCAATGCTGTTTAGGCTAGCTGTATGTACATATTGCATCATTATGTCTAATGTGTAGGTTTATTTGAGCTCATTTAATATCCTTTACTTGTATCCTCTGTGTATATAATTAAGTTTTGCATGTCTTATGACACATTATCTGTATGTAATATTGGCTGCATGTCAGATAGTTGTTTGTGTGCCAGGTTTGTTCCAGACCACAGCAAACATTACCCAGCTTGCCAAAGATTGTAATAAATCTATTAAAAGAAGAGACCCTGCAGTTTCTTTTAACTTGGACACACACATCTATACCTTTAGCCATTAAACATTTCCAGGAGTTATCTCACCTTCTGAGTAGCCTCTGATGTACTAATGGTTTCTAATGTTGTAAAAATGTGTAGAATAAATATTACATTTCAACATTTCTGTCAACGAAGATTTGCTTCAGCCTCCGACACAGTCATTTTGATAGTAGGCTATTTTAGCTAATCTAGACACTTACATCATGTGTTGCCTTCATTATAACACTTATATACGGCTTTTCATTTTTTGCGACTCCAGACAGATTTGTTTTTTGTATTTTTGGTTCAATATGCCTCTTTCAACATTTTGGGTTGCCAACCCCTGATTTAGAAGGAGTGCACACATTTAGCATGCTTTGCTCAATAAAATACACAACTATTTATGTATTTCTTTATTTCTACCGTTTACAGTTCATGATCTTCGGGGTGGTAGAGTTCACTCATGAGTCTGTAGATGTAGGATGGTGCGTGCCCGCCAATGTTGGAGATAAAGAGCGTGATGAGCTCAGGTGGGACGTAGTCAAAGACGGGGCAGTGCACGTTCACCTTGGAGAGGATCTCGCCTACCAGACAAATACTTTATTGTGAGGTCAAAGGTGCTTGGCTTTCAAAAGAAGGTGGAGCGTTTACCTTCAGCAAATGGAAGCACCTCATGAGGGGAGACAAACTTATGGAAGGTGTCCTCCTCGTTTGGAAACTAAGACAAAATGGCGTATTGTTAGTATTTTTCTGAATATGTCAAATCATGAGTCTTCCTACCTGAGGCGAGAGCTTGAACATGGGGGCGCAAACAATGAGCGGCGTAGAATGGTGCTTAGCAGCCAGGGCCAGGGTGTGTGTGCCGTTTACGGCTCTCAGTCCTCCGTTGGCGAGAACTGTCTGTGTCCCGATGATCACCTGACACACACAAGGCAAGCACATTTCCTCCTGGCTCTGACATCACTTCCTGTAATGTTGACTTAGTTACCTTGTTCACACGAGACATCACAGCAAATATGGCGGCGTCTGCAATGACAGTCGTTTCAATCCCAGCTTTGGACAGACTGGTCGCCATCTCGTGACCCTAGTGAACAAACAATACATGACGGTGTGACATAAAACACAACTCAGAATACAAACCAAGAATATAAGACAACCCTAAATATAAAGAGCCCCACGAGGGTGACAGAAAGGAATGCTCTGCTTTGGGTGAAGTCGTTTGGTTTGCATGTATAAATCTTGACACCGAATATAAAAACTCGGTTTCAGACTTTTTTCTGGGTAAAAATACTTATATTTATACTAAGGTGTGTCTCAAAAGTCGAACAAAAATCTAGAACTCAAATCAAAATGTGTAAGTACCGTATAATATAAGACTTACAAAATAACCTGAACAAGACAGGTCTGCCTTATATTAAAGGCCTACTGAAATATATATATATATATATATATATATATATATATATGCCACAAATTAATCCCACATAACAAACACCTAGGTGTTTGTTATGCTAGCTCCTAGCTCCCGTCCATATAACCCGCCAATACAACTCAAACACCTGCACAACACACACAATCACTCAGCCCAAAGGACCGTTCACCTAACCCAGGGGTCGGCAACCCGCGGCTCCGGAGCCGCATGCGGCTCCTTGACCACTCTGATGCGGCTCAGCTACATATTGCACACTCGACATAGATACTTTTTAAAATGTATTTTGTAATTTATAATTGGCCTCACGCGGGCCGGACAGGGACGCACAAAGGGCCGGATGCGGCCCGCGGGCCGCAGAATGCCCAGGTCTGGGCTAGACATCTAAATGCAATATTTTCCAACAGGTGGCGCCAAATGATTTCTCTACGGGAAGGTTCCAGACACTCTCTCACACACAACAATTATCTGGAGACAGCAGGCACAACACAAAGGTTTTAAACTGCTTTTCTCTCCGTCACTTCCACAAACCCGTGAGATGAAGTTACAACACAACTCAAACCAAAATGGCGGTGACGAAGTGTAAGTACCATATTGACCCAAAAAACAGCCAGAAAATGACAGGTCATCTAATATTGGGGGTCTTGAGATTCATGCATACATCAGGTGGAGCCAAACAATTTCTCCACAAGTCAGAGCTTTTCTTCCGGTCAGTCACGCGCTCGCTCACAAGTGACCTAGAAAGATGCAGCCGTGACTCAGAGACGACCCGCTGGAAAAGGTGTCTTGAAGATTGTCAGCAAGTTAGACTTAGACTTCCTTTTTATTGTCATTCAAATTTGAACTTTACAGTTAGCAAACAACTATAAGGAGTTATGCTAATTTTAAGATAGTGATCTCTGAAACAAGAGTCATTTAAAACTCTCTCTTTGAATATTTTTGAATTTATCTTCTAAAACAGTGGTCCCCAACCACAGGGCCACGGCCCGGTACCGGCCCATGGATCGATTGATACCGGGCCGCACAAGAAATAAAAAATAAATAAATAAATAAAAATAAAAATAAATAAAAATATTTTTTATTAAATCAACATAAAAAACACAAGATACACTTACAATTAGTGCACCAACCCAAAAAACCTCCCTCCCCCATTTACACTCATTCGCACAAAAGGGTTGTTTCTTTCTGTTATTAATATTTCTGGTTCCTATATATCAATACAGTCTGCAGGGATACAGTCCGTAAGCACACATGATTGTATTTCTTTATGACAAAAAAATAAATAAAATAAAAATACCATACACCCCCCGGTCCGTGGGACAATTTTTCAAGCGTTGACCGGTCCGCAGCTACAAAAAGGTTGGGGACCACTGTTCTAAAATATATTTTAAAAAATGGTTCTTAGAAAGGTCATCTTACAGTCAGGATCACCTTACGTGCGGGTCAATACAGTAAGCACATCTTACCTGACAAAAAGGTGCGCACTCGGCAACGATGACGTGGAACTTGCGCTTGCGAGCCGCGTCTTCCAGGAAGGCCTCCACGGTGCGAGAGCGTCCAATGGTCATGATGACCTCGTTGGAGTGAATGTGCTCCAGAGCTTGCATGGCGATGTTGTCGGTGGTTCCCTCTGGAAAATATATCATACCATTGAACGGGGGACGTCACAGAGGACGAGGAGGAGGGCGAACAACTCACCCAGCTCCGTAAGCAACTCGTTGATAGCTTCGATGACGTTAGCTTTGAGAGGAGCGAAATGCTGCCTGAAGTTCTCCTCACTGAGGCCCCCAGACGTCAGCAGCTTGTGGAGGGATTCCTGCTGATCAGTCTCCTCGCTACTACCTCGAGACCTGCAGCAGATCAAGAAAACATTAGGTCACACTAAAATGCCCCATACAAAAATTGACTTTTTAATGAAGTTATGACAGCATTAGAGGCCTACTGAAACCCACTACTACCGACCACGCAGTCTGATAGTTTATATATCAATGATGAAATCTTAACATTGCAACACATGCCAATACGGCCGGGTTAACTTATAAAGTGCAATTTGAAATTTCCCGCTAAACTTACGGTTGAAAAACTCCTTTGGATATGACGTATGCGCGTGACGTAGCCAGTAGAACAGAGGTATGGCTCCCCCATTGAGGCCAATACAAAAAGCTCTGTTTTCATTTCATAATTCCACAGTATTCTGGACATCTGGGTTGGTGAATCTTTTGCAATTTGTTTAATGAACAATGGAGATTGCAAAGAAGAAAGTTGTAGGTGGGATCGGTGTATTAGCGGCTGGCTGTAGCAACACAACAAGAGGACTTACTTGGATAGCAGACGCGCTAGCCCATGCTAGCCACCAACCGATGCTAGCCGCCAACCGTATCTGTGATCGGGTGAAGTCCTTCGTCGCGCCGTCGATCGCTGGAACGCAGGTGAGCACGGGTGTTGATGAGCAGATGAGGGCTGGCTGGCGTAGGTGGAGCGCTAATGTTTTTATCATAGCTCTGTGAGGTCCAGTTGCTAAGTTAGCTTCAGCGTCGTTAGCAACAGCATTGTTAAGCTTTTCCAGGCTGAGAATTATTAACCGTGTAGTTACATGTACATGGTTTAATAGTATTGTTGATCTTCTGTCTATCCTTCCAGTCAGGGATTTCTTTATTTTGTTTCTATCTGCATTTGAGCCAGATGCTATCACGTTAGCTCATTAGCTAAAGAGCTTCGCCGATGTATTGTCGTGGAGATAAAAGTCACTGTGAATGTCCATTTCGCGTTCTCGACTCTCATTTTCAAGAGGATATAGTATCCGAGATGGTTTAAAATACAAATCCGTGATCCACAATAGAAAAAGGAGAGAGTGTGGAATCCAATGAGCCAGCTTGTACCTAAGTTACGGTCAGAGCGAAAAAAGATATGTCTTTCACTGCATTCTAGTCCGTCACTCTAACGTTCCTTATCCACGAATCTTTCATCCTCGCTCAAATTAATGGGGTAATCGTCGCTTTCTCGGTCCGAATCGCTCTAGTTGCGTTGAAAACAATAGGAAAATATGTGGAGCTGAACAACTGACTACGTCACGCTACTTCCGGTAGGGGCAAGGCTTTTTTTTATCAGAGACCAAAAGTTGAGAACTTTATCGTCGTTGTTCTAAACTAAATCCTTTCAGCAAAAATATGGCAATATCGCGAAATGATCAAGTATGACACATAGAATGGATCTGCTATCCCCGTTTTAAAAAAAAAAGTCATTTCAGTAGGCCTTTAGGGTTGTACGGTATACCTGGTATAGTAACACGGTACTAATGAATCAAAAACGGTACTATACTCTGTTTGAAAAGTACCGGTTCCCGGGTATGATGGCGCGTCGTCACGTCATGACATTGCTGGTTTTACGAGCAGAAGAGCATGTTCGGCAGCGCACAATCACAGAGTACTTACAAGCAGACACTGTGTGTAGACAGAAAAGGGAGAACAGACGCATTTTGGCTTAAAATTAATTAGTAAGTTAATAGTCACCTGGCATACTCCTCTCTGATGATCTTCAGCACTCGTCTGATCATGTTGCCCACAGTGGTCTCTGATGGTAGGGCAGCAGCCATCCTCCTCCCCTCCTTGCGGATGATTTCCATGAGATCCCCTGAATCATTATTACATTACATGTTCTTATTTGCTCATTAAAATGTAAAATATACCTTTTCCAGGTATCAAATATCTAAGACTAAGTATTGGTATTTGAGAGGACCTGCACTGCTCCACCGGGCCTGGGATGTGATTCTGCGGAGCAAAGATGTCGTTTCTCGGGCTGTCTCCGCCGAGCCCCGCAGTGGTCCTATGCCGCTACCCCCTCGCTTTAGGTCGGACAAAAAGGCCTCGACTCTCTCCGTGAGGTCCGTTTCTTTGTCGGCTCCCGGCATTATGACATTAAATACGTCTTGGTGTACTACAATATACAATCGAATTTAACTCGTGTGTTTGTAGTTTAGTGGTGAGGCGGCCATTTTAAACAAGGAAGTGTTGACACGTACATCCGGGTGACGGTGAAGTAGGCGGCGTCTGATTGGCTGTCGTGGTTGGCTGCACCTGTCGTGATTTGGATTAGGCCTTCAGGAAAATAAAATAATAAAAATAGGCGTTTAGGAAATATTTCAGTTTTTAAGACTTAGGTAATATACAGGTTCATAACAACTTTTATTCCTATTCATCATTATGTAGTGATTATAAACAGTTTCATGGCAAGTTTTTTTTTTGTTTTGCTGCAGCTGTTACATATACTGTAATATTATACATGGTAATTGGGATTTGTTATATATTGTATATATTATATAAAAATATATTATATATCAGTATATAATATATACTGTATATATAATATGTAAATATTACACATGTTATATTCTATAAGTAATATCATACATGGTAATTGGGATTTGTTATATATTGTATATATTATATAAAAATATATTATATATCAGTATATAATATATACTGTATATATAATATGTAAATATTACATATGTTACATTCTATATTGCTACTACAGTACATTTCTAGTCTACTTTATACCTGCATTATTCTTTCCATCCTTTGTAACTGAGCTACTGTGTGGAACAATTTCCCTTGTGGATCAATAAAGTTAAAGTCTAAGTAAACCATCATGGTAGAGTTTAAACACATTTGTAATTAAAATATATATATTTAGAATAACATATAGCATACTATTCTTTTTAAAGGGAGATATATTTAGGTTATATGTCACAAAGTGAAAATTACATACATTATCATTCCAATGAGGTGCAGTTTTTTGGCGTTTCCTTGAATTTTGTGTGCATTATATAAATATAAAATACATCTTAATACATGGTATACATGATTATATATGCTATATATGTGGTACATAGTTTTGACACAATTCAAATGAATCCATCCAACATTTTATTGAATAAAAGCCCGAAACAGAGTTTACAAAATTTGTCCACAAAATAAAAATAATTGTGCACAATGCACAAGTTCACTGTTAAAAAGACACCCATGACAGATGCCTAAATAATTAACCCCTTTAGAAGCAATCTGTATTTCTTTGCACGCTTCCTCGCATATTTCCATGTAACTAAACCTCCTAAATTTCCCTAAAGCAACAGAAAAACAAAACAACAAATTGGATGGATGATACAATAACTGGGAATACATTTTGTCCACCAGTATGGGTTTATCGCAAGTGTGACAGGATGCATACAAATCTGGTGTTTCAGTGACTTCCTGTCAAGATGATTTTTGATGAGTGCCTTATTTACTCATGAGTGTTTTGAAAACGAAAACAACATGCACCAGCTCTTACAAGGGGTCATTTACAGTGTGAAAAAAATAACTCAAGAGTGTCAAGTGGCTATATAACATGTATGCAAATGGAGCGACTTATTACAGAAATACAGTGGTTGCTTATGTCCTCGAAAAAGTAACCAACCACACGTTCATATAGCCTTCACTTGATGTAAGGGGCACTAAGGACCTGGCAAAGTGTTCAACATGAGGGCGAAATACATTCTCATGGCACATCTGTTCCAAAGGGAGCTTGCAAACAAACACTTGCTGGGGAAGCTGCAACATTCAAGAGAGTGTGAGTATGTATAAGAATATTTCTCAGGCCACTGCACTTGTCATGTTTCAAAACACCAAACAAACAAGCCGATCTTTGGGTATGTGTGTTGTTTCCCTTCCCTCCACCCAACAGGACAACCAGCTTTGAAAAATAGAATTTGAGCCCCCCCGCTAAAACTTCACTTGCCGTCCAAGGGGGATGGATGTGAGGACATGATGTTGAGCCCAAAACAAACAAACAAACAAAAAAAAAAAAGGAGTTAAGAGGACGAGAAGCTCTACTCGATCAGTTTCTTTGCCTTGAAGAAGCGGCGCAGGTAGAAGACCTGCCACGTGGCCAGCCCGATGAGGCAGCCCATGGAGAAGATGCTGAAGTACAGCACGCGTGTGTTGGTGGACTCTGGAAGGGGAGACAAAATGTGTGATGGTTTATATTGTCAGCAGCCATGTTTCTTTTTTAAGCCGTGCTGACTTATAGCTCACCATTAGTGTCCCTCATCTCCTCTTCTCTTTTCTTCATGTAAGCAAAGTCATTGACGATGGATTCTGACAGATCCTCCAGTCGCCTCAACTCCACTTCCAGAGGCTTCAGCTTCTCCACCTTGGCAATCTGAAGCAACAAAGACGACACCAACCAATTGTATTTTCGCGTTCACACCAAGAAGTACAAAACGCAGCGCACCATCAGCACAACCCAAATGGTGTGTGCAGCGTTCCTGAAGTGTATATAGTATAACTATTGTAGTGTGCTGAAGGAAGTATTCCTCATAAAAGTAGAGGGCTTTACCACATGCACTGAAACTTATTACATGCTATTTCCAGTAGGTGTCACTCTTACACTTTGTATGCAGTGACCGCTTCTATGTCAGCTACCTCTATTTGTTCATAATGTATATTTTCTGCTGCATCTACTCTCTATTTTATGCTGCAGCTGTTACATATACTGTAATATTGTACATGGAAATTGGGATTTGTTATATATTATACAAAATATAATATAAAATAATAATCATATCAGTATATATTATATACTGTATATATATGTAATATGTAAATATTAAATGTATTATATTGCTACTATGGTACATTTTTAGTCTACTTTATACCTGCATTATCCTTATCATCCTTACCCTTTCCATCCTTTGTAACTGAGCTACTGTGTGGAACAATTTCCCTTGTGGATCAATAAAGTTTGTCTAAGTCTATAAGTCCAAGTTAATGGATGAATATAAAAACATGTCAAAGTAATGTAGGTAATGTTAAAACGTAATGTATTTAAAAAGCTGAAAAAGTTAAAAAACACCCGTGTTTAAGAGTCATTGGGGGTATTTTGATGTTCCCAACCGTTTTGAGCCCAAAGCCGCTCAAATTGCCACAAACCTCTGATGTAATGGAATACTACTGTGCTTTAAGAGGAGTTCACATATTGCCAGAAATATTTAAATGTGGGTTTGGCAATTTGCCATGCTCCGCTAAGGACCGTGTTAACACCCTACACAAAACCTGTTCATCTGTAAGCATCCGCCCCGAATCTTCAAAACTGCGGGAACCGCCAAAGAAATTATAACGTGTTTTCGTGGCAGTATGGTTTGAAATGGACTGTGTTCAAAATGCCTTTCACTGTAGAAAGAACAGCAGCCTTTGTGTTTGCACCGCAAGATCCTCGATAATACTGTGTTAAAGGGGAACTGCTCTTTTTTGGGGAATTTTGCCTATTGTTCACAATCATTATGAGACAAGAACATAGGTCTGCTTTTTTTATTGAATTATTCTAAAGATGATAAAAAAATGCGGCTAATGGGAGTCACCGTTGTAGCCTTTAGTCTTCCAAAACAACTTCAAAACCCTCCAATGTTTTATATACACACTGCAAGTATAAATAACTATGGATTTTTTTTCAGAAAAAATTATATGTAGTGCTTGCTATTGCATGCCTTTAAAACTAATAGTATCCATTATTGCAACAAATATTATGGTATATTATCATACTTCCCCAACATTTTTTGTCTAAATAAAAATACTTAAATATCTGCTTGACTTGTGATTTTACAGAAAACTACCCATCAAATTAATAAAAATGACAATACATTTTAGAGCAGGGGTCACCAACCTTTTTGAAACCAAGAGCTACTTCTTGGGTACTGATTAATGCGAAGGGCTACCAGTTTGATACACACTTAAATAAATTGCCAGAAATAGCCAATTTGCTCAATTTACCTTTAACTCTATATTATTAATAATTAATGATATTTATCTTTGTGGAAACACTGATCATCTTAATGATTTCTCACATTAAATATATATGAAATAGATAAATATCAATATGCAACACTTTATTTTTATATTTTCTTTAAGTGCACATTTTTCAAATTGAACATTTTCAAATGATCACTTCTAAGACAGTCTTGTGAAATCAAAATATCCCATTTTAACTAGCTAGCCACTAACATTTTTTTAACAAATCATGAATTACTTTGCATTATGTTTGTACAAATAATAACTCATGTAAAATAAAAAATAATTTATGGAACATCATTAGTAATTTTTCCTGATTAAGATTAATTTTAGAATTTTGATGACATGTTTTTAAATACCGGTAGGTTGAAATCCAATCTGCACTTTGTTAGAATATATAACAAATTGGACCAAGCTATATTTCTAACAAAGACAAATCATTATTTCTTCTAGATTTTCCAGAACAAAAATTTTAAAAGAAATTCAAAAGACTTTGAAATAAGATTTTAATTTGATTCTACAGATTTTCTAGATTTGCCAGAATATTTTTTTTGAATTTTAATCATAATAAGTTTGAAGAAATATTTCACAAATATTCTTCGTCGAAAAAACAGAAGCTAAAATGAAGAATTAAATTACAATTTATTTATTATTCTTTAAAATAAAAATAAAAAATTTACTTGAACATTGATTTAAATTGTCAGGAAAGAAGAGGAAGGAATTTAAAAGGTAAAAAGGTATATGTGTTTAAAAATCCTAAAGACATTTTTAAGGTTGTATTTTTTCTCTAAAATTGTCTTTCTGAAAGTTATAAGAAGCAAAGTAAAAAAATAAATGAATTTATTTAAACAAGTGAAGACCAAGTCTTTAAAATATTTTCTTGGATTTTCAAATTCTATTTGAGTTTTGTCTCTCTTATAATTAAAAATGTCGAGCAAAACGAGACCAGCTTGCTAGTTGTGGGGAGGCGGGGCCGGCGGACCGACGGCGCCCGTTCCAAGATGGCGGCGAGGAGGCGTGGATGAGCGAGCGGCAAGGTGGGGCGCGCTGGGAGCGACGCCGCAATCAGCATAAGGAGCGTGGAGCGCGCAGCTGTGGACAGTGCAATCACCCTCTCGGACCGTATAAAAGGGTGAGAGACGTGAACATTAAGGGAGAAGACGGAGAAAGACGGCGGACGGGAGGAAACCATCCTCTGCTACCACGCAAACGACGGCGACGTGCTGCTGAAAAGCAGACGGCGGACGGGAGGAAACCATTCGTGTGCTCACGTGAGAAAAAAGGCAGCTGCTGAAAAGCACGCAAAAGACTATGTGATTGAAATAATAAAGAAGTTTAAACCGTCTCACGACAATATCTTCCCTGGATGGTCCTGAGAACCCGCACGACAGTTAGGACTGTCACACTAGTAAATAAATACAATTTAAAAAATAGAGGCAGCTCACTGGTAAGTGCTGTTATTTGAGCTATTTTTAGAACAGGCCAGCGGGCGACTCATCTGGTCCTTACGGGCGACCTGGTGCCCGCGGGCACCGCTTTGGTGACTCCTGTTTTACAGCATATTACTGTAAATTGAAAAAAAAATTTGCATTACAATTCTGGCACATGGTCAGGATTGTACCACCTCTGCCTCAATTTGAGCCAGCAAAAACCCTGTATATATGTATATGTAGTAACAGACACAATCATAAAAATATGTAACATGTTCAATATTTACCGTATGTTGGTTATTTTAAGCATTACCAGAACTTCTTTACTCAACGCGTTTATTTCCGTTGTCATAGCAGCGCACTTCCAACTTCCGGCAGCAAATGTGTATTCCTACTTCCGGGAACAAACACGATCGTGTTATAGTCATGGCAGACTCGGTTATAGAAGAGAGGGTAAAACGTTGGAGCAGAAAGAAGCCGTGAGAGGGAGGTCGGCATGACCCGGCAGTGTAAATGTGGGACTTAGAGCCAGGCTATGCTTACCCAAAGTCAACTTGAAAAAACTTCCCTGGCCAGCTGCCCAAAAAGACAGCCACTATAATATTCAATCAATCAATCAATGTTTATTTATATTGATCATGATACATGAAACACGCCATGCTTGTTATTACAACTACATACACTGTCGAGCTAGCTGTGTACAAACAAAACCAAAAATGTGGGCTAATACTTTACAGATACGGTACTGTAATAAGATTGTTCATGTTTTTTAGTCAGTACAGATTAGTGCCCTATCACATTGTGTTGTGCATTACAAACTCAAATGCGATTCAACCGTAGCTAACTTACAGGTAATGCCGTAGAAGGCAGTTGCAAAACGCTAGATAAACAGTTCCTTTGTGTTCTCTTACAAAAACAATGTCGCAACAGCTTGGTTATTGTACAGGTTACGTAACGTAAAAGAAGTATTGTTGGTGGTTTTTGGATGCAATTTTAAAGTGATTTAGAGGCAGAATGCATTGCTCCCATTAGCTGCATTGCCAGCCACCTAGAACGAGCAGATTTTTACAAATTAGAATGTATAAAAAACAAAACATCTTTTATCTGCTTGTCTCTCATTAGGGTTGTGAACGATAGGCAAAATTAAAGTGCAAAAACATTGCCATAATCCACCAGTAATATTTTCCTCTCAGACCGTCACGATGTGAAGACGGTAACACACAAAAGATGCAAAGCTGAAGGCGGAGGCATCACAGGCTCATCAAGAAACTATACAGCGACACCGCGATTGATACGGAGTAGAGGGTGGAGGACTCTGCCCCTTCTCAGGTAGATCCTAAAGATACTAAATGACATGACTCTCCCGTGAAAACAGTCAGGATCAAAGCCCGCTCGGAACCATAGATGAATCCAGACCTATTAGCTGCCATAAAAGACAGAGACAGGAAATACTCTGAATACCAAAAATGTAAAACAGAAGTAGATAAACAACCCAATAATATCAACCTCAAATTATTCCTTTCAACTCTCAAAAAGCAATGCAATAAATTAAGAAATAAGTCAACCAACCTGACTAAATCCTTAAAAAAAAATTACATTAACGACAAAATAGAGGAAAACACAAATAAGCCACGTGAGCTCTGGAAAATTCTCAACAACCAGCTTCCTGGTTGCAGCCAGAAACTTAAAACAGGACTCACCAACATCAGCATCAAGGAGGGTGACTCCCTCATTACAGACAAAATGGAGGTAGCTAGCAGACTTAACATCTTTTTCACCAGCATAGCCACAACTCTTGTCAACAAGCTGTCCCACCACTCTGGTCGCTTTGGTGTAGAACACATTAAAGCCTTCTACAGAAAGCTAGGAGTATCCAACGATGATTTCAAATTAGAAATGGTCACAGCTGATGAGGTGTTTAAAAAATTGAGCGCGCTCCACCCTAACAAGGCCACCGGCCATGATAATATTCCCTCCAGATTCCTCAGGGACTCTGCCTCCATCATTGCCCCGATCATCACGCACATAATAAACCTATCAATTACAATAGGCCAAGTACCAAAAGATTTTAAGATTGCAAGAGTAACTCCCCTCTTTAAAAAAGGAAGCAAATTGGAACCTGGCAACTACCGACCTGTTTCTATTCTCAGTTCCGTTTCGAAAGTAATGGAGAAAATAGTTTATGAACAGGTCGATAGTTACCTTGCCACTAATAAACTCATGTACAAATTCCAATCCGGCTTCAGAACTAACCACTCCACTGACACATGCCTTCTCTATCTGACCGACCACATCAAACATGAGGTGGACGCGGGCAAATACTGCGGCATGGTCATGCTGGACCTTCAGAAGGCCTTTGACACCGTTAACCACGCTATACTGTTGGATAAGCTCAGAGAAATCGGATTTAACAAAACCTCATGGAGCTGGATGCAATCTTACTTGGAGGGGAGGGAGCAGGTGGTAGAGGTGAACGGCACCGTGTCCCCCCCCCTCTCGGTGAGCCGTGGAGTCCCCCAAGGCAGTATATTGGGACCTTTACTGTTCCTAATATACATAAACGACATGTCATCGGCATGCGACTGTGAATTGTTTTTGTTTGCGGATGACTCTGCCTTGCTGGTATCCGGCAAGGACAAGTCACAGGTGGAGAAAATCCTCAGTGCTGAGCTCTGTAGAACTTGCACCTGGCTCGCTGACAACAAGCTATCCATACACTTGGGTAAAACAGAATCCATCCTGTTTGGGTCCCACATCAAACTTAAGAAAGTCAATGACTTCACCATAAAAGTAGGTGACATTGTTATCACCAGGAAAGATGAGGTCACCTACCTAGGTTCCATTCTAGAGGCTAACCTTTCCTGTGATAAAATGGCAACCAAGGTAATCAAAAAGGTTAACCAACGAACGAGATTTCTCTACAGAATTTCCTCTCTGGTCAACAAAAGCACCTTGAGGATTCTGGCGGGAACTCTCGTTCAACCCTTTTTCGATTACGCATGCACCTCCTGGTACCCTAGCACCTCCAAAACCCTCAAATCTAAACTCCAAACATCTCAGAACAAGCTAGTCAGGTTACTTCTAGACCTCCACCCCAGATCCCACCTCACTCCTACCCACTTCTCTAAAGTGGGCTGGCTCAAGGTGGAGGACAGTGTTAAACAACTTGCACTGAGCCTAGTCTATAAAATCCGCTACACCTCCCTGATACCGAAGTACATGTCAAACTACTTCTTTAATGTAAATGACCGCCATAACCACAACACCAGGGGGTGCTCCACTGAACACGTTAAACCCAGATTCCGAACTAACAAAGGTCTTGACTCATTCTCTTTCTATGCCACATCAATGTGGAATGCGCTCCCAACAGGTACAAAAGAAAGGGCATCTCTATCCTCCTTCAAAACCGCAATAAAAGTTCACCTCCAGGCAGCTACAACCCTAAACTAACACCCTCCCCGGATTGCTAATAATCAAATGTAAACAATCAAATGCAGATACTTTTTCTTTTTCTTATGCCTTCTGATCTCTCTCTCTCTCTCTATGTCCACTACTTGATGTCCATACCCCCCCCCCCCTCCACACCCCTGATTGTAAATAATGTAAATAATTCAATGTGATTATCTTGTGTGATGACTGTATTATGATGATAGTATATATGATAGTATATATCTGTATCATGAATCAATTTAAGTGGACCCCGACTTAAACAAGTTGAAAAACTTATTCGGGTGTTACCATTTAGTGGTCAATTGTACGGAATATGTACTTCACTGTGCAACCTACTAATAAAAGTCTCAATCAATCAATCAATCAATCCGTGGTACTAGCCCATCAATTTGTTGTTGTTGTTCAAAACAAACTGAGAAAGGCTTTCGGCAATTGTGGGGACACGGTTCACGTTGGTTTCGGAACCATCTAATGTGTGAATATTCCTTCCCAATAAAGCACAGGATCAGGTTTGGGCGCGACAAAACCTTGTTTTTCAATGCCTTTTTTGCTACTGCCATCAATGCAATGTATGTAAAAGAAAAATAAAAGTGTGTATTATTTTTCAAACAAATCAACACTCGCACTTTCATAATTGAGATGCATTCACATTAATTAAAAATGTTTTTCTGCAATTACTTAATTTTAAAAATATTGCTTCTCAAAGTTTTTCTAGGACCAGATCGGCCCCCACAGGCCAGTACTGTGTCTAGATAGCCCAAATTGATTGGTCTTCAGAAAACCATTGATCTCACACTGAATGGGTCACTTGAGCTCCTTGCGCAGTGTAGACGCCCACACAAGCTGACTGGAAATCCACAGAAGCATCACGCACACTTGCTGACAGCAACACGTCATGTTGGTGTGGGGGCCCAATTCTCAGCGTTATCATCACCGTGGGTGTACTTATCAAGTGTTGCATGAGAAAGCAACGGTTTGTGGCTAAAATTAGAGATGCAACGTCAGCATTGTAGCAAAGTGCGGTAGATTTATAGGGGTTACTTCCAAGAAAACCTGCAAATTGTAAAAAAAAGTGGACAGTTGCATTCGTCACAAATATGCGTGTTAAATGCCAAATGTACTGTGTATATCATAATGTGGGGTAGTACTAAACAAGTGTCTACTGTAAATTGTATGTGTGCATTTAATTATGTAGCTCAACCTGTTTAGAGTTTCAAATCCAAACATTTAAATACAAAATGGACAAGGATTCTTACCTCTTCATAGTTTTTGGCCTCCACACCATGCTTCATGTCCAGGTTGACCAACTGGTCTGGAACCCTACCAGTTCCTGTTTGCAGGGAAGCAAATATTTTTTATTTTAAAACATAGATATAATTATTTTAACAATACAGCAAAGTGTGGTTATCCATCACTTACCCATGGGGGACTTGCTCTCAAAGCACACCTCAAACATGTCGTAGTCCTCTGTGGTGAAGGCAAACTTGCCTTTGGTTGCATCTTCCTTGGAGTACAGAGTGTGGCTTGAGGAATCTGTGATCTGCAGCATCGCAACAAAAGACAAATCCATCATATACAGCATAAAATTGCAGTGTTGAGTTGGGACATGTGTAAAATAATGTATGCTTCATTCATGCTACAACAGAGCAACAGTTATTTTATCATTCAATAAATTGTAAATGGGTTATACTTGTTTTTCTACCTTCAAGGTAATCAAAGCGCTTTGACACCATTTCTTAGGGGTGTAACGGTACGTGTATTTGTATTGAACCGTTTCGGTATGGGTGTTCCGGTTCGGAGGTGTACCGAACGAGTTTCCACACGGACATATTAAGTAGCGTAACGCAAGTTGTGTAAACAATGCACGCCGAGGCACAACACACAACATGCTAGCAGCTAACTGGCTACGATAGACTGACCATGCGTCCTCTTTTCACCGGACATGTCCTCTTTTGCAGAGCTGTCAGGGCGGAGTTTCTTAAATGCCTCAAATGTCCGGCATTTTGAGTTAGGGTTGCGTGTATTTTCACTGTACGTTCAGGGTTAAGAAGGGGTTAAAAACAAAACAAATTGTGCGCGCAGCAGCATTCGTGAGGGAGGGGCAGAGATAGAGAGAGCGAGAGTTATGATAAACACGTATGCGTCGCCAGGGTCTGCTTTTTATCCATAGATTTATCAGATTTAATTTTTTATTATCTGTGCAGGGGTGTCAAAAGTGTGCCCCGGAGGCCATTTGCGGCCCACAGCTAATGTTTTAAAGGCCCACGGCACATTATAAAAATACTATTAAAATAAACAAAAACATAACAAAAGTGAAATAAAAAAGCTTAAAGGTTAAATTTAATTTAGAAAAAGTTGCAATGTTGACTAATAAAACAAAGCTGTTTTTTTCTTTCAAACTATCCTTGCTCAAAACATAATATTGAATCAAAATCAATGTTATTATGAATTATTGACTTATCCAAGGTTCCGATTACTTCACATCAAATATTACACTAAGAAAAATAATTTTGGTGGAAGATTTTGCAAATTTGGTAAATAACCCAAAAATTTATATTTTGTTGTTTTCTTACTGTACCGAAAATGAACCGAACCGGGACCTCTAAACCGAGGTACGTACCGAACCGAAATTTTTGTGTACCGTTACACCCCTACTATCTCCACATTCACCCATTCACACACTGATGGCAGGAGCTGCCAATCAAGGCCCTAACCACAACACATCAGGAGCAAGGGTGAAGTGTCTTGCTCAAGGACACAACGGACGTGACGAGGTTGGTAGAAGGTGCGGATTGAACCAGGAACCCTCAGGTTGCTGGCACGACCACTCTCCCAAACTGCGCCACGCCGTCCCCTCAATCTATTCAATCTATGTATCTCTCAGACGCATCCTCGCTCATCCATGCGGACTTGACACTGGCTGAGAGTTGGTGGAGTCGGCTCTCTTGGTTGCTTTGTTGGGTCTGCTCCCGTCTCTGGCCATGCTCACCCCACCCCAGCAGATGAGGGCGTGGAACACTGCAGAGGCCACCACAGTGTATATGTTTTTTTTTGGTGTTTTACTTTTGTAGCTGTATGTAGAAATGGCTGGTTGCATCAGCTCTGCTCTTTTAATGTTCTTTGTGTGCTTTGATGTTTCCCTCTTACACACATGCTTATGTGTGCTATGGCCTCTCCAGAGGCCCAGGCTAAGTTTAATGCCCCCACTCGACATCTTTTCCATAATTATCATCTCTTAAGACTGACAGAGTTCAATATTTATCACAATGCTTGTCTAACCTAATCAAGTCCTCCACAGGCTGAATCTCAGGCTCTGTAGTTTGGTTCCTATATATCGTCCCCAGCATGCCCACAACACTCGTAACTTTGACCTGATATCAGGAAAACAGTCTACTGGCTTGTACTGCTCGAAGTGTTGTATGCAGAGGACCAAAGATTTGGAACCGGCTTAATGAGAGACACAGGATGCTGTATTCATTCTCCAACTTCAAAAAGAAACTGAAATCTTACCTATTAACCACCTATCTCTAATGCCTCATGTGGGGTAGACTACTATTGGCTTGTGCTTGGTGGAATGAATGTATGTATGTATGTATGTATGTGTATGATTGCTTTAGTGCTGTGTACAGCTCCACTAATGGACATCGGAGTGTTACTTTTACTGTTGGGTTGTGCTTGGTGGAATGAATGTATGTATGTGTATGCTTGCTTTAGTGCTGTGTACAGCTCCACTAATGGACATTGGAGTGTTACTTTTAAAGGCAAAATTAAAGTATTGCTAGAAACATAATTTCATATGGGACTTTATTGAATTATATGTATAGTACATGTTCCAAAAAGAAAAAAGCATAAAACACAGTATATTTAAATATACAAATATAATATACATGTAAAAAAGGGAATACATGTTCAAAATAATCTAGTTTGGTTACGCCATCATAATGCGCAACACAAGGTTGTAAAAGTTTCAACTATAATTCTAAATAAGATTTCAAAAGCAAACTGAAATCAAATACACACAGCTTAAAGATTGATCAATACCTATTTATGACGATTTATCAAAATATAAAAGAAATATACCTGAACAGAACACTCATGATGGTTACACCAAAAAGTAACGCTATGAATCGCGTTTTTTCAATTTTTTGGGGGCATTTTTATGCTATTTCCAAGCATCTCCTTTTTATTAACGTTGATTTTAAATGGTCAAACTAATGCATATTATATATGCATGCCCAAGTAAACAAAAAAAAAGGTCATATTTATTTTGACTGTTACATTTTGAAGTACATTTGTGCAGGTGGGTGCGAATGTACCCATTACCAGAGCTGTACACTGCTCCTATTTTGTGTTGATCATATAGCGTTTTTGTGCTTGCCACCATGTTTCAGCATTCCATGCATATACTGACCTCTGGACCCCCTGCCAAAAGCTTCTTCTAGCTTATCTGGGGGACACTTTCACTTACCACAATCCGTACATGGATATTCACTACTGTTGCAATTGTAATATGGTATTGTGAATAACTTGAAACTTGAAGGACCCGTCAGCGATCCCGTTCTGTCTCCATGTAATGTTTGCCTACTATTGAATGGGATTGTGCTGAACATCTTAATTTCCCCTCCGGGATGATTAAATTATTTCTGATTCTGATGTAGATTAAAAAGGTGTTAGCTTTATGGCTAACATGCTAACGTCACCAGCTGCCATTAGAGTGGAGCGTAAGACTGACGTGTAACAGCAAGCACAACCCAAGCGAGGTTTTTGAGTTGATTTCACACGCTAATAAAGGTGTAACCAACAAAAAATATGCATATATGCACAGAAGGAGCATTTGTCAAAGTCTGGAATGTTCGGTGCTGTGAAGTGTAAAGTAGTGGTTGGGCCAGTTAGCTACTAGTTGTTAGCTTGCTAAACCAGGAAGTCGTAGTGTGGGCCCTGAGTTAGCCACAAGCTAGTTGCACTTGGCTAACAGCTGACATTTTCCTAAAGACTTAATTTCACTTTAAAGCCAAAATGACTACTTATTGTGGTATTTAGACAAGACTGGAGCTTGTGCGGCCTGGCTGGCCGGGGGTTACTTATAGCTACAGCTCGCAGCGGCTCACCTTCAGGTTCGTTTTGGTGTTCGCCTGCTCGCTTATCTCATATTCCCCCGTGACGAGCACGTCTTTGTGAATCTCCTCCCGTAAACATTTTCTCGAATTGACCGGCAAAAAGAAAGAGATGGAAAAGGCCGACTCAAAGAGAACCGGTAACAGCAGTAGCGTCGCCAGCCGCGCCATTGTTGCTCCACTCCGTCGCTGCCCCTCAGCCAACCAGACTGTGCCAAATAGCGAGCTTGACAACGTCTTCCTCCACGCGGAATACCGCTGTCGCTGGCTGCAGCGCCACTACTGGCCGGGAGTACGAACTGCACACATTTTGCCACATCACTGTTTTAAAACCTGTTGCATTACAGCAGTGTTTTCAACCTTTTTGGAGCCGAGGCACATTTTTTTTATTGAAAAAATGCGGAGGGACACCCCCAGCAGAAAACATGAAAAAAAACCTCATTAGTCGATATTGACAGTAAAAAGTCATTCTGGCAAGTGTTGGATATGAATTCAAACCATAACCTCTTGTCTCAAAGTGTCACGACCTGTCACATCACGCCGGGACTTATTTGGAGTTTTTTGGTGTTTTCCTGTGTGTTGTGTGTTGCACTCCTATATTAGTGGCTTTTCCTGTTTTGTTGGTATTTTCCTGTAGGAGTTTCATGTCTTCCTTGAGCGCTATTCCCCGCACCTGCTTTGTTTTAGCAATCAAGACTATTTCAGTTGTACGGAAGCTGTCCTTCTTTTTGTGTGGACATTGTTGAATGTCATGTCATGTATGGATGTACTTTGTGGACGCCATCTGCTCCACACGCTGTAAGTCTTTGCTGTCGTCTAGCATTCTGTTTTTGTTTACTTTGTAGCCAGTTCAGTTTTAGTTTTGTTTTCTATAGCCATTCCTAAGCCTTTTCTTAGCGGCACTCGCCTTTTGTTTATTTTTGGTTTAAGCATTAGATACAACGTTTACAAAGCAATTAGCTACCTGCTGCCACCTACTGATATGGAAGAGTATTACACGGTTACTCTGCCGAGCTCTAGACAGCACAGACACTCAACAACGGCACATTAGTTGCAGATTATAATTACTGGTTTGCATAAAATATTTTTAACCCAATTAGGTGAAATTACATAATCTCCCACGGCACACCAGACTGTATCTCACGGCATACCAGTGTGCCGCGTACATTACAGGTCATGTGAAATTAAATTTTTCTATTTTCAATTTGTGTAAATAAACCTTTAAAATATTCTGGGAACATTTTGTTTTGTTGTCTAGCTATTTTGAATGAATGACTATAGGTGACAGTTCTTAGTAGTACCCCCCTATGCGACTAGCTGCTTGACTTCCTCACAGACTGTTAGAATAATTATGTATATATTATCACACTAACTTTGGTATGCTTAAAGTCCATTGCTTTAGTTATTAGCTATTGTGCTCAAGTTTGACTTTTTCTAATGTGTGCAAGGACAAAGACTTCTTGTCTGAGGGGTGGCCTCAGCCGTAGATGTTATCTTTGTTTGAGCCCGCTAACAGCCAAGGACTTCAACGACGTCAACGAAGATAAGATTCCAACACGCAGACTAAGCGAGGACAAGGTGAAATCACAAGGCCCCCAGAACATTCCGTCACTTATCGTGAGTCCTGGACCTGCTTTGCATAATAAATGTGACCACTCCTTTTAGAGGCGGCCTTAGTATTGTTGACTGTGGAACTCCTGAATAAAAAGAGGAACGCAAGAGCTGAACCTTAGAACGTAGGGCGAGACTGTGACTAAGGGTCCGGCTCCATGCGTTCTCCTCATGAGCTAAATTGAACTCTGTCTCTGATTGATTCCTTGCTTCTTGTCTGATTAATAGATGTCATCAGTGTTTGAACCCGACACAGACAGACCCCAGTCTGTGAAAGTGGGCGACAACACCTCCAGTGCCCTCTCCCTGAGCACCAGCTCCCCCCAGGGCTACACCCTGAGTCCGCTGCTGTTCACATTGATGACCCATGACTGCTGCGCCAGGTCCACTACTAACCACATTGTGAAGTATGCGGATGATACAACAGTAGTGGGCCTCATCCGTGACAACAATGACATGGAGTACAGGGAGGAGGTGAAACATCTGGTTGACTGGTGCAGAACCAACAACCTGGTCTTTAACATTGACAAGACCAAGGAGATCATCGTCGACTTCAGGAGGCGCCAGACCAGCCACACTCCACTCTTCATCAACGGCACAGCGGTGGAGATGGTAAGCAGCACCAAGTTCCTGGGGGTGTAGATAACTGACAATATCACCTAGTCCCTACACACCGGAGCTCTTGGAAAAAGAGCTCAGCAGCGCATGCACTTTTTGCGTCGGATGAAAAGAGCACAGCTCCCTCCCCCCATTCTCACCACATTCTACAGAGGCACTATAGAGAGCCTACTGACCAACTGCATCTCTGTCTGGACTGGAGCCTGCAATGACTCAGACTGGAAGTCTCTGCAGAGAGTGGTGAGGACGGTGGAAAAGATCATCAGGACTCCTCTTCCTCCTATATAGGAAATCGCAAAAAGCCGCTGCCTGACCAGGGCTCAGAAAATCTGTAAAGACTCCTCCCACCCCCACCAAGGACTGTTTTCACTGCTGGACTCTAGAAAGAGGTTCTGCAGCCTCCGTAGCAGAACCTTCTGGTTCTGTAACAGCTTCTTCCCTTAGGCCATAAGATTCTTGAACGCATCATAATAATCCCCTCAATTCCTCCCAAAAACATATTAACTCGCTGGACTATAAAGACAATGCAAAAGTGCAATATATTTATCTGTACAGTAATCGATTTATTTATATCTGCACCTTATTGCTCTTTTATCCTGTAGTACAACGAGCTAATGCAACAAAATGTTATTCTTATCTGTACTGAAAGGTTCAAATTTGACTGACAATTAAAGGAAGTCTAAGTCTAAGTCTAAGTCTCTTAGGCAACGTGTCACAAAACTATGCGCTTGTGTTGACAACAAAAATCAACCCATTTGAAAATCCACTTTTTTACTCCACATTTATTGTATATTATTTAAATTTGGAATATGAGCCTTAAGTCTTAAATCTGCATAGTTGTCCACAACATTTTGAACTTATTGAAAATTAGACAATGTTATTCATCCCACTATGTGAATTATAATTTACTTTACTATTTATTTATTTCAGAATTGTATTATTTATGGAGTAAATTGTGTACAAATTGAGAACAAGAAGTTAATAATAATGTTAGAAAATGGGTATTATTTAGGGTTGTCCCAATACCAATATTGTAGTACCGGTACCAAAATGTAATTTGATACTTTTCGATACTTTTCTAAGTAAGGGGGACCACAAAAAATGGCATTATTGGCTTTATTTTAACAAAAACATTTACGGTACATTAAACATATGTTTTATTATTGCAATCGAAGAACAATTTTGTCCTTAAATAAAATAGTGAACATAGGAGGCAACTTGTCTTTTAGTAGTAAGTAAACAAACAAAGGCTCCTAATTTGTTTGCTGACGTATGCAGTAACATATTGTGTCACTTATCATTCTATTATTTTGTCAACATTATGAGGGACAAGCTGTAAAAAGGGATTATTAATTTACTTGTTCATTTAATGTTAATATGTGGTTACTTTCCATTTTCAACATGTTCTATCTACACTTCTGTTAAAATGTAATAATCACTTATTCTTCTGTTGTTTGGATGCTTAACATTAGTTTTGCATGATACCACAAATTGAGGTATCGATCCGATACCAAGTAGTTACAGGATCATACATTGGTCATATTCAGAGTCCTCATGTGTCCAGGGATATCTTTACATATATACTTAAAGCACTTCTTCCTGAGGACATTTCAGTGTTATATCTTCACCTTTATCGTTAGTTTTTAGGCCCTTTTCTGTCTACGCACTGTGTCTGCTTGTAAGTACTCCGTGATTGTGCGCTGCCGAACATGCTCCACTGCTCGTAAACCCAGCGATGTCATGCCCAGGAACCGGTACTTTTCAAACAGAGTATAGCACCGTTTTTGATTCATTAGTACCGTGATACTATACCAGTACCGGTATATCGTACAACTCTAGTAGGATTAAATAAGCTCTGCTTCTTCCTACTTCTTTTCGAACATGTTGAAAATAGAAACTGGAAATTGTGATGCATCATGTTGTACTTGTATGCACGTTCAAATTCACATAAGTGTTTGTGTACATACTGTATACTGTAGCGTAGAAAAGTCAATCAATCAAACTGCAGCACTTTCAATGCGCAGGCAAGTGCTTAACACCAAAAAAAGTGAAGTGAATTTTTTTTTTATATAGCGCTTTTCTCTAGTCACTCAAAGTGCTTTTACATAGTGAAAACCGATATCTAAGTTACATTTAAACCAGTGGGAGCAGGTGGGTAAAGTGTCTTGCCCAAGGACACAACAGCAGTGACTAGGATGGCGGAAGCGGGGATCTAACCTGGAACCCTCAAGTTGCTGGCAAAGCCACTCTACCAACCGAGCTACACGGAAAACACACACACACACACACACACACACACACACACACACACACACACACACACACACACACACACACACACACACACACACACACACACACACACACACACACACACACACACACACACACACACACACACACACACACACACACACACACACACACACACACACACACACACACAACTATTGATAATAACACAACATGGCATGCACTGAAGATTGAGGAAAAGCATACAAAAGTGTGTTTTAACTGTAGAATTGTTTTCTCAATATAAATATATATTTTCCAAAATGTGTGACCACTTTTTACCATTGAAAGCATGCAGGAAGATTTTTCACTTTGTATTGTTGTCACCAAAGCGTTTTAATGCAACAGTGGCATTGCATACACATACTGGTACGTAAAGAATTAAGATGAAAATACCCCGAGTTGGAGTTTTTGTTGGTTGGGAACAATAATGCATGAAAAGCCATACTGCTGCCAATCATTGACCCTTATCAGGAAAAAATAATAAGCAAATACACACAACAAAACAATAAAAATAATCAGCAAATAATATTTTTTTTTACTGACTTACAAATGTTGCTACAATGTTGGATATTAATGTTAAACAATACCTAAGTGTCAAATCATAAGGTTGATGCATTTGGGCGTGAGCTTGTATGGAGTTTTCGATGCCTCTTAAGTCTTTGTTTTGCAATACTTTTTTTTAACAGTGAGTCATTTGTGACATCACAGTTTGACGGACATACTTATGTAGGCCTCCAAATACAAGGCTGTCATCCCTTCTCATTTCAGGCCCCCCACCATAAATGCTGTAAGAACAACTTATTTTGATGCTCCTTGAGGGTGTACCTAAAGTTGTGACTGGGTGAATCTACAAAACCCAAAACCAGTGAAGTTGGCACGTTGTGTAATTCGTAAATAAAAACAAAATGCAATGATTTGCAAATCCTTTTCAACTTATATTCAATTGAATAGACTGCAAAGACAAGATATCTAATGTTTGAACTGAGAAACAACATTTTTTTTTGCAAATAATCGTAATAACTTACGAGTTTAATGGCAGCAACACAGTGCAAAAAAGTTGGCACAGGGGCATTTTTACCACTGTGTTACATGGCCTTTCCTTTTAACAACACCCAGTAAACGTTTGGGAATTGAGGAGACCAATTTTTGAAGCTTTTCAGGTGGAATTCTTTCCCATTCTTGCTTGACGTACAGCTTAAGTTGTTCAACAGTCCGGGGTCTCCGTTGTGGTATTTTAGGCTTCATAATGCGCCACACATTTTCAATGGGAGAGAGGTCTGAACTACAGGCAGGCCAGTCTAGTACCCGCACTCTTTTACTACGAAGCCACGCTGTTGTAACACGTGCAGAATGTGGTTTGGCATTGTCTTGCTGAAATAAGCAGGGGCGTCCATGAAAAACACGCCGCTTGGATGGCAACATATGTTGCTCCAAAACCTGAATGTATCTTTCAGTATTAATGGTGCCTTCACAGATGTGTAAGTTACCCATGTCTTGGGCACTAATACACCCCCATACCATCACAGATGCTGGCTTTTGAACTTTGCGCCTAGAACAGTCTGGATGGTTCTTTTCCTTTTTGGACACATCAGTTTTTCAAAAACTATTTGAAATGTGGACTCGTCAGACCACAGAACACTTTTCCACTTTGCATCAGTCCATCTTAGATGAGCTCGGGCCCAGCGAAGCCGGCGGCTTTTCTGGGTGTTGTTGATAAATAGCTTTCGCTTTGCATGGTAGAGTATTAACTTGCACTTACAGATGTAGCGACAAACTGTAGTTACTGACAGTGGTTTTCTGAAGTGTTCCTAAAACCCATGTGGTGATATCCTTCACACACTGATGTCGCTTTTTGATGCAGTACCACCTGAGGGATCCAAGGTCACAGGCTTAGCTGCTTACGTGCAGTGATTTCTCCAGATTCTCTGAACCTTTTGATGATATTACAGGCCGTAGATGGTAAAAAAATCCCCAAATTCCTTGCAGTAGCTGGTTGAGAAATGTTGTTTTTAAACAATTTGCTCACGCCTTTGTTGACAAAGTGGTGACCCTCACCCCATCCTTGTTTGTGAATGACTGAGCATTTCATGGAAGCTGCTTCACCTGTGGGATGTTCCAAATAAGTGTTTGATGAGCATTCCTCAACTTTCTCAGTCTTTTTTGCCAATTGTGCCAGCTTTTTTTAAACATGTTGCAGGCATCAAATTCAATATGAGCTAATATTTGCAAAAAATAACAACGTTTTCCAGTTCAAACATCAAATATCTTGTCTTTGCAGTCTATTCAATTGAATACAAGTTGAAAAGGATTTGCAAAACATTGTATTCTGTTTTCATTTACCATTTACACAACATGCCAACTTCACTGGTTTTGGGTTTTGTATACTGTTTACGAAGTTAATGAAGTGTCTGAAAAAAAAATTAGCGCTGATGTTCACTTTCTTTGCAATCTAATGGGAATGCCACCATACACAAACCGTTTGCAGACATACTCAGACGGGAGGTAAAAAATAAAAAAGTATATCCAATACACGGGTTGTTTAATGCCAACATTAACACTGAATTATCAATCTTACTCTTGATAACCATATTCAATAATTATATATAACCTTCTTACGGTTTACAATCTTGTCGAATGATATGAAACCATGTGTTATAATCACAACAAATAATATTTATTGAACACACAAACCTAAGGTTTGGAGAAATGAGTACAACACAAATATACTGCATAGGAAGGGGCTCATACATAACTGACAACAATACATTTACATACAATTATGTCGTGCTAAAATTAATAAACAAAATTAATAACGAATACGTTTATTAACATTTAAAGTGCAAATGAAAATACAGCTTCACCACTTTAATCGTAATTTTTGCACTTAAGAAACTTTTCTATGACTTTACTGTTTTGGTTAGAAGTGTATTTGCAATGTATATATACATAAACATACACACATATATATATATATATATATAGTATATATATTTTTAAAAATATATGTATATATTTATATATTTTTATAAATATATACAGTACAGGCCAAAAGTTTGGACACACCTTCTCATTCAATGCGTTTTCTTTATTTTCATGACTATTTACATTGTAGATTGTCACTGAAGGCATCAAAACTATGACACCTGTGACGTGAAAACCCTTCCAGGTGACTACCTCTTGAAGCTCATCGAGAGTATACCAAGAGTGTGCAAAACAGTAATCAGAGCAAAGGGTGGCTATTTTGAAGAAACTAGAATATAAAACCTGTTGAATGAGGTGTTTCCAAACTTTTGGCCTGTACTGTATATACTGTGTGTGTGTATATATTTATATATATGTATATATATATTAGAGTATACATTACATGTATAGTAGAGATGTCCGATAATGGCTTTTTTGCCCATATCCGATATTTCGATATTGTCCAACTCTTAATTACCGATTCCGATATCAACCGATACCGATATATACTGTCGTGGAATTAAAAACATTATTATGCCTAATTTTGTTGTGATGCCCCGCTGGATGCATTAAACAATATAACAAGGTTTTCCAAAATAAATCAACTCAAGTTATGGAAAAAAAATGCCAACATGGCACTGCCATATTTATTATTGAAGTTACAAAGTGCATTATTTTTTTAAACATGCCTCAAAACAGCAGCTTAGAATTGGGGACATGCTCTCCCTGAGAGGAGGTTGAGGTGGGCGGGGTTGAGGTGGAGGGGGCGGGGGGTGTATATTGTAGCGTCCCGGAAGAGTTAGTGCTGCAAGGGGTTCTGAGTATTTGTTCTGTTGTGTTTATGTTGTGTTACGGTGCGGGTGTTTTCCCGAAATGTGTTTGTCATTTTTGTTTGGTGTGGGTTCACAGTGTGGCGCATATTTGTAACAGTGTTAAAGTTGTTTATACGGCCACCCTCAGTGTGACCTGTATGGCTGTTGACCAAGTATGGTTTGCATTCACTTGTGTGTGTGAAAAGCCGTAGATATTATGTGACTGGGCCGGCACGCAAAGTCTGTGCCTTTGAGATTTATTGGCGCTCTGTACTTCTCCCTACGTCCGTGTACACAGCGGCGACTTTAAAAAGTCATAAATTTTACTTTTAGAAACCATACCGATAATTTTGAAACCGATACCGATAATATATTTTAAAGCATTTATCGGCCGTTCGATATTATCGGACATCCCTAATGTATAGTATATATTTTTACTATAATGCTCATGTGTCTTAACAGAGCTTTTAAACCTGGGGTTTTGTAGGTCATTGTAATCCTGCATGTGTGGCAGAACATAAAAAGTCAGTTAAATATTAACTTGATCTGGTTCAATTCAAACGGATGACTCATCTTAGATTGGTCGCAGCCACAAAATCCTTTCAGGTGACACTTTTATTTTGGACTTTGCAATCTGATGTCACGTTTCAGTTCAACTGATAACCAGTATAAATCATCATTTATCTGATTTCTAAATGAGATAGATTATATTCCACACGGAGTGTGATCACAGCGTTCACAGCTTGCAGAGCTGCTGTTAGGAAACCAAGGAATTACATAAAACCTGTTTAAGTTTCAGGGAGACATCCTTGTCCACCGCTCCCACGAGACCAGGCGGGGGCACACTGCCGAGTCTCAGTTATTGGACGGAGAAATCCCTCCAGTGTTCGCTGCAGCTTAGTGCGTCAAATAGCTTCTAAGAATAGCACATCTCAGCGCTACAAAGATCCTTAAATATGGCATGCATAATATAACTAAAGCACCGACACAGTACACACTTCTACCCCTCTTCTCCCTAGTAGGTTTTACTTTAGTTAAGCAGTATATTTGTTCAAAACTGTTATGTTAGTACCAGACTTGACCTTTTAATGACATTAAAGGCCTACTGAAATGAATTTTTTTTATTTAAATGGGGATAACAGATCCATTCTATGTGTCATACTTGATCATTTCGCGATATTGCCATGTTTTTGCTGAAAGGATTTAGTAGAGAACATCGACGATGAAGTTCGCAACTTTTGGTCTCTGATTAAAAAAAAGCCTTGCCCCTACCGGAAGTAGCGTGACGACACCGGAGGAAGGGCTGCTCACATTTTCCTATTGTTTACACCAGCAGCGAGAGAGATTCGGACCGAGAAAGCGACGATCACCCCATTAATTTGAGCGAGGATGAAGGATTCGTGGATGAGGAACGTGAAAGTGAAGGACTAGCGTGCAGTGCAGAACGTATCTTTTTTCGCTCTGACCGTAACTTAGGTACAAGGGCTCATTGGATTCCACACTCTCTCCTTTTTCTATTGTGGATCACGGATTTGTATTTTAAACCACCTCGGATACTATATCCTCTTGAAAATGAGAGTCGAGAACGCAAAATGGACATTCACAGTGACTTTTATCTCCACGACAATACATCGACGAAGCACTTTAGCTACGGAGCTAACGTGATAGCATCGTGCTTAACTGCATATAGAAACAAAATAAATAAACCCCTCGACTGGAAGGATAGATAGAAAATCAACAATACTATTAAACCAAGGACCTGTAACTACACGGTTAATGCTTTCCAGCCTGGCGAAGGTTAACAATCCTGTTGCTAACGACGCCATTGAAGCTAACTTAGCAACCGGACCTCACAGAGCTATGCTAAAAAAATTAGCTCTCAACCTACGCCAGCCAGCCAGCCCTCATCTGCTCATCAACACCCGTGCTCACCTGCGTTCCAGCGATCGACGGTGCGACGAAGGACTTCACCCGATCACAGATGCGGTCGGCGGCCCGGAGATGGAGGAAGTTAAGGTGAGTTCAGCGGCTAGCGCGTCTGCTATCCACCTCAAAGTCCTCCTGTTTGTGTTGCTGTAGTCCGCCGCTAATACACCGATCCCACCTACAACTTTCTTCTTTGCAGTCTTCATTCTTCATTAAACAAATTGCAAAAGATTCACCAACACAGATGTCCAGAATACTGTGGAATTTTGAGATGAAAACAGAGCTTTTTGTATTGGATTCAATGGGCTTCGAATACTTCCGCTTCAATCGTTGACGTCACGCGCAAACGTCATCATATCGAAACGTTTTCAGCCGGAAGTTTGCCGGGAAATTTAAAATTTCACTTTATAAGTTAACCCGGCCGTATTGGCATGTGTTGCAATGTTAAGATTTCATCATTGATATATAAACTATCAGACTGCGTGGTCGGTAGTAGTGGGTTTCAGTAGGCCTTTAATGAGTGGCTTCTGAGCACCAAACATGAGAAAAATCTATCATCAACGCTTTCTTTTAAAGTTGCTGCTTGCCCATGTACTCCAGGCTTCACTACACATCTTAAAATGATAAATAAAGCCAGTTTGCTGTAAGCTCGATCATGTGTTTTTTTCCCCAAAGCGAATAGGCTAATTTAGCATGTTGCTGTTGAAATGTGTGTGCCATGTTAGCACTTAAGCTCACATGCTAGTTTGCTAAATTAATGTTATGTTGCAGTATGTGATGTATGGCATCTATTAGGCTCCAGCATGGGTGTTCAAACTTTTCCACAGAGGACCGCATAATGAAAAATTATATTTCAGTTTCAGTTTCAACGTACTTATATGATACAGAAACAGCACACCTCAAAGAACATTTCTGTAAATGTGTCAGTGTTGGCCATATAGCTCATTTTCAACTGTCGTCTCTGGGCAAGGTAAAAAAAAATGCCAACAATTAAATAGCAGTAAGATAAAACATGACATACTCATACCAATAACATTAGTACATGTAATATTACAGATAAAAAAAGTTAGCAGAGTGAATATATGCAAAAGTATTCACTTTTTCCACATTTTGTTATATTACAGCCTTGTCCCAAAACGGAATAAATGGAAGTTTTTACTCAAAATTCTACACACAATCCCCCATAACAACAATGTGAAAAGTTTATTTTTTATTTTTGTAAATGTATTTAAAATAAAAAAATTAAAATCACATGTACATAAGTATTCACAGCCTTGCGCAATACATTGTTAATGCACCTTTGGCAGCAATCATAGCCACAAGTTTTTTGAATACGATGCCAAAGGCTTGGCACACCTATTTTCGGACAGTTTTGCCCATTCCTCTTTGCATTGATTGATTGAAAGTTTTACAAGTAGATTGCACAGTACAGTACATATTCCGTACAATTGACCACTAAATAGTAACACCCGAATAAGTTTTTGAACTTGTTTAAGTCGGGGTCCATGTTAATCAATTCATGGTAGCGTTGGATTTCACCCAGGATGTGACTGTACATTGCTGCATTCAAAACTAACGCTTTCCATACAACCCAGGGTTTCCCACACATCCATTTATTTGTGGCGGCCCGCCACGAAAGAATTACGTCCGCCAAAAATAAAAAAAATAATTACAAAATTTTAAAAAATGTTTTTGTTGTTGTTGTTTTTTTGTCCTCTCCAGCTTCTCAGGCAAATCATATAGTTGATGTAGATGCCCATATCGGCTGTTCGGATTTACTTTACAAAAGAGAAGTGTAGGATACTTCTCTTGTTGCCTTATTTGTATTTGACTTTATTAAATGTATTTATATTAGAAACACAACATGTGTATATAACAAAGGGTGCAAAGTCTGCAGGCAGTAGGAAACACATGGTTAAGTGTAGGGAGTAAAACTGATGGCAGTCTAAAGTTCAAGATTTTTGGAGCTCTTTGTTCAGTGGATCAGATGTTTGATGAAGCTCTGTGTCTATCTACCACCACTACTGTTTTCTGTTTATTTGTTACTGACCGTGGCAGGACACCTCTGCCTCTGTTTCCCTTTATGTTGCTGGTAAATAATATGGTTGTAGTAGTAGGCTAAAGTTAAATTATTTAGTATGCACTAATTAAAGGGGCAGAGCTTTGAGACATTTTAGCTTTTGTATTTTATAAGATTTATTTTTTGTAAGAACCACAATTAATATATTTCAGTGAATAACTTATTGTTCAAATCTGTATATAAATATGTACATAAAGTGTTGTAATTATGTTGTAAAATGGATGGATGGACGTTTAAAACAAAACTGTTATTATTAATTAGTAAGTATACATTTTTTGAGCCTTTTTAGAGAAAATCAAATCATTGTAGTACATTATGCAAATTACTCGATGATGTCATGTGACCACGCCCATAGCCACGCCCCCACCGCCAAAGGTATCTTGGCAGTTTATCGGAAACACTGCAACCTGATGTGCTGCAAAGAGGAATGGGCGAAAAGTTCCCCTAAGATAGGTGTGCCAACCTTGTGGCATCGTATTCAAAAATACTTGAGGCTGTAATTGCTGCCAAAGGTGCTTCAACAAAGTATTGAGCAAAGGCTGTGAGGTCCGTGTGCCTTCTACGTTCATTCTATTTCCAATTCTTAAATGCAAATTGTGGAGGGAGGTGTGGCCAGCGCTGCCTGCAGGAGCGGAGGTTACCGCCTCTGTCCATGGTGCTGAGGACAGAGCACCATCAGACGGGGGCTTGGCAGTGCCAACGGCGAGACACAGCTGAACAGGTGATTAGATTTCCCAGGTGGTACGAGTTGTCTAATCACCTTTTGTCTTTAACAGTAGAGGTCGGGAACATCAGGAGGAGGAGAGCTTGGAGAGTTTGGAGAGGAAGGGCACAGACTGAAAAGTCGAATAGTGTAATCATTGATGGTGAATAAAACCTTGTTCAACTCTGAACGCCAGACTCCTGTGAATGTGTGTGATCAGCGGAACCCGCTAGGAAGCGACTTCCACACAAATCAAGAAACACATTTATGGCTATTTTTTCTATTTTTATATCTGAAACAAAAATTGGACAACTACTTAATGACAAATTTTTAAAACGACAATAGGACTCCTACTGAACAAATATGTTACTGTGATGCTAAAAACATGCTAAACGCAACGGAAAAGCTAAAATACTGCTTCCGGTTGGTCCGTGTATTCCGTCTCTTTTCAATTCTGAAACGCAAATCAAAAAACTAAATTGGGGCCGTTTTTCGGTTTCTATTATATATAGCAGATTTTAAAACAAACAAAAAAGGCTTGATTTTCATAAAAATATTGCTATCAAATTTAATTTTGTGTTGTTTTCCTTTTATGGATTTTTATTTTTCCAGATAAAATGCAAAAATCTTTGTGATGATAAAATTGAACCAGAAGCAGTATTTTAGCTTTTTTTTGTTTTTTTTTAGCATAACGGTAACAACTTTGTTCAGTAGGAGTCCTATTGTCTTTTTAAAAAAGTGTCATTAAATAGTTGTCCAACTTTTGTTTCAGAAATGAAAATAGAAAAAATGGCCCAAAATTAGTTTTTTGATCTGCATTGAAGAATTGGAAATAGAATGAACGGAAGGTACACGGACCCTGTGAAAACGTACATACATGCCATTTTTTAGTTTTAAAAAATAGCAAAAAAAAAAACAATAATAATTTTTGATGTTGTGAGTATGGGGGATTGTGTGTAGAATTTTGAGGACAAAAACAAATGTATTCCATTTTGGAATAAGGCTGGAACATGAATAAATATAAAAAAAGTAAAGCGCTGTGAATACTTTCCAGATGCATCGCATTTTGTACATGAAATATGCTAAAACCAATTCATTGTATATCAGTGCATGCTAAAAAGCCTACTGAAATGAATTTTTTTTATTTAAACGGGGATAGCAGATCCATTCTATGTGTCATACTTGATCATTTCGCGAAATTGCCATATTTTTGCTGAAAGGATTTAGTAGAGAACGACGACGATAAAGTTCGCAACTTTTGGTCGCTGATAAAAAAAAGCCTTGCCCCTACCGGAAGTAGCGTGACGTCACAAGCTGGAGTGCTGCTCACATTTCCCTATTGTTTACACCAGCAGCGAGAGAGATTCGGACAGAGAAAGCGACGATTACCCCATTAATTTGAGCGAGGATGAAAGATTTGTGGATGAGGAAAGTTAGAGTGAAGGACTATAGAGCAGTGCAGGACGTATCTTTTTTTCGCTCTGACCGTAACTTAGGTACAAGGGTTGAGTTGAGTTGAGTTGAGTTTGAGTTTATTTCGAACATGCAAGCATACAACATGATACATCACAATTTCCAGTTTCTTTTCAACATGTTCGAAAAGGAGTAGGAAGAAGCAGAGCTTATTTAATCCTACCCCTTTTCTTTACATAACAGTTGCAAAACTTTTTGTTCACTTCCTGTTCACAATTTTTTCACAATAAACTCCATAAGTAATCACAATAAAAATAAATAAATAAATAATAGTAAGAATTTAATAATAATAATTGGTGAAGTAAGTCATATTTCATATGATGAGATAAGTAAGATTACTTTAAGAATGAATGAATGGGTGGATGAAATAAATTGAGAATGTTTGTCATGGTTCTTCTTCTTTGTACTTTGTAAACACTTTAAGTTTGAAGAGTTTCTTGAAGTGTATCATATTAGTACATTGTTTGATTGCTTTGCTTAATCCATTCCATAATTTAATTCCACATACTGATATACTGAAGGTCTTAAGTGTTGTACGTGCAAACAAATGTTTTAAATTACGTTTTTCTCTAAGATTATATTTCTCCTCTTTTTTTGAGAAGAATTGTTGTATATTCTTGGGTAGCAGGTTATAGTTTGCTTTGTGAATAATTTTAGCTGTTTGCAAATTCACTATGTTGTGGAATTTCAGTATTTTTGATTCAATAAATAAAGGATTTGTATGTTCTCTATATCCAACATTATGTATTATTCTAACTGATCTTTTTTGTAACACCGTTAATGAATGAAGTGTACTTTTGTAATTATTTCCCCATATTTCTACACAGTAGCTCAGATATGGTAACACTAGTGAGCAGTAGAGAATATGAAGGGATTTTTGGTCTAGAACATGTTTTGCTTTATTCATTATTGACGTGTTTCTTGCAACTTTATGTTGTATATTTTTTACGTGAGATTTCCAGTTCAATTTATCATCAATCATTATACCTAGAAATTTGGTTTCGTTTACTCTTTCAATTTCTATTCCGTCTATTTGTATTTGTGTTTGACTTTCTCTTCTACTGTTACCAAATAGCATTATTTTAGTTTTACTAAGATTCAACGATAGTCTGTTTTTGTCAAACCATCTTTTTAATTTGTTAATTTCTTCTGTTATTATTTGTATTATCTCCTGTGTGTTTTCTCCTGAACAAAACGCTGTTGTATCATCCGCAAATAATACTAACTTTAAATCTTTTGTAACTTTACAAATGTCATTTATATAGAGATTGAATAATTTAGGTCCTAGTATTGATCCCTGAGGTACACCACAGGATATATTTAGCGTTGTAGACATGTGTTCGCCTAGCTTCACGTGTTGTTTCCTGTTCGTTAGATAACTTCTTATCCAGTTTAAGACTAACCCTCTGATGCCATATCGTGCTAGTTTTTTGATTAAAATATTGTGATTAATTGTGTCAAATGCTTTAGTTAGATCCATAAAAACCGCTGCCGCACATTTTTTACTATCTATTGCATTGGTAATTTCTTCTGTAATTTCAATTAAAGCCATTGAAGTTGAAACATTAGCTCTGTATCCATATTGGTTGTCTTTGAGTATTCTATTTTTATTTATGAAACTTTCTAATCTGTTATTGAACAGTTTTTCAATGATTTTAGAAAATTGTGGAAGTAGAGAAACAGGTCTATAATTTGTAAATTGATGTTTGTCTCCAGTCTTATAAATTGGTGCAACTTTAGCTATTTTCATTTTGTTTGGAAATGTACCTGTTTGAAATGATAGGTTACTAATATACATTAATGGTCCTGAGATCTCTTCAATAACCTTTTTTATCGTTTCCATATCAATTCCGTTACAATCAGTTGAAGTCTTAGATTTACATTTTTTCACGATTGTAACTATTTCCTCCTGTGTCACATTACTGAGGAACATGGAGTTGGGATTTCGCTCTATGGTATCATTATAGTCCTCAATTGGAACTGGGTCTGGAATCCTTTCTTCCAATTTTGGTCCAATATTTACAAAATAATTATTGAAGCTTTCAACTACTTCCTTTATGTTGTCATTTTTTTAATTTTCATCTAAGAAATATTGAGGGTAGTCCCTCTTAGTTCCATTTTTAATAATGCTATTGAGGATGCCCCATGTTGCTCTCATATTATTTTTGTTCCTGTCCAATAATTCACTGTAATATTCTTTTCTACATGATCGTATTATGTCTGTTAACTTGTTTTTATACTTTTTGTACTTAATTTCTGCCTCTATAGTTCTTTGTGCTATAAATTTTCTATATAGTGTATTCTTCTTCTTACAAGCATTTTTTAATCCTTTTGTCATCCATGGTTGATTATTCTTTCTCTGCTTGTTACTGAGTTGTATCCATGGACAATATTTGTCATAAAGTATTATGAACTTGTTTAAGAAATGTTCATATGCTTCATCAACCTCTTTTTCATTATACACATTGTCCCAATCTTGCTTTTGTAGCTCAATTTTGAAGGCAGTCATCCTCTTCTCTGTGCACAGTCTTCGAAATGTCCTTTTGTCTTCCATGTTCTTCTTGTAGTTCCCATCATATATTGTAAAAACTGGCAGATGATCACTAATGTCGGTTATAAGTAGACCACTTGTAGTGTTATTATCAAAATCATTGGTAAAAATATTATCAATAAGCGTGGCACAGTGTGCTGTGATTCTGCTTGGCTTTGTGATTTTAGGATATAGACTGATGCTGTACATTGTATCAATGAAGTCATCAATAGACTTTTGCTTGTTGGGGTTCAATAAGTCAATATTAAAGTCACCACATAAGAACATTATTATTTGACCATTGTCCATGTAAGTTGCCTTGATCCATTCTTCAAATGTTTCTATACTTGACTTACGTGATCTATATATACAACTGATGAATATGTTTTTGCTTTTTTCCTGACATATTTCAATGGTTATACATTCTAAGATATTATCTATGGCAAATGACGTGTTTTTTACCACTTTGTAGTTCAGGTTCTTCATCACGTACACAGCTACTCCTCCTCCATTTTTGTTGGTTCTGTTGATGTAGTTTAGTTCATATCCCTCCAGATCAAAATCTAATCGTTTTTTATCATCAATCCATGTTTCTGTGACAGCAATCACTTTGAAGGGTTCGTTGATGTGTTCCAAAAAGTTCTTAATGTTGTTGTAATTTGCATACAAGCTTCTACTATTAAAATGAATAATTGACAATTTGTTATCACATTCAATGTTGCTACTATATTGATCATCTGTATAATAAAAACAACTATTACTGATGTGGGAGAAAAAATTTGTATCTGGATCTATATCATTTTCCAAATCCTGGTTTTTGTGATCTTTGTTGCAGAAATTTTTTAGTTCCATATTTTCTTGTTCAACAAACTTTGATGTTGTTTCAATAATCTCTATAAGTGTAGGTGGATGCAATCCTGAATCTAGGTCCTCTTGTTTAGTCGTCCCTTGGAACATAGTAGTGCCGATGCTGAATTTAGGTGCTTGTTTTCTGTCAGAGTCCATTATCATCGTTGTTGTGGTAGCTGTGTAAACTTTAAAAATTGTCCAGGTCCTTGATGTCATGGACAACAATTACTCTTGCTTCTGGACTTCCATTCAGCTTGATGTAGATTTTACAGTTGGTGCTCCAAGTTCCCTGGATTTTTCCCTGCCTTCTCAAGTCGCGTGCTTTCTTGGCGATTCCAGCATTACGTTTTGTGAGATGCTCATTCATGTACACATTTGTTCCCTTCAGCTTCTTTCCCTGTCTCAGCAATGCCATTTTAGATTTTCTGTTTACGAGTTTCACGAGCACGACTGGAGTGGCGTTGTTGTTTCTTCCGTTCAGTGGGATGCATGTTTCGATGGTATTAATGTCAATTTCAATTTCTTTTGATTGCAGAAAGTTGACCACTTGCTGTTCTGCTGAGATCATATCCATTTCATCTGGTTCACCTTCATTATTCACAGCTTTCGCATAGGATCTTGGTTTAATTCGGTGCCCTGTCACGATGATATCATTCATTCGTTTATCCTGATCCATTTCATCTATGATGTTCCTCAGCATGTTGTTGTCTTCTTGAAGGATCTTCATTTGTTTGCTCATTTCAGTGGCTTCTTTATTTCTGGAGTTGTTCTCTTTTTTCATTTCTTTAATTTCTTCTTTCATTTCTTTCATATCCTCTTTCCATCCATCCATCAATTCTTCCAATTTTTCTATCATTTCTTCTTTAAATTCCTGGAGTATTTTTTGTAGTATCCCTTCTTGAATCCCATCATGTCCTGTGCCCAGCTTCAAATCAGTCTTTCCAGTCAATCCTTTAACTTTTGGCATCGCGGCAGTCACTGACGTCAGCGCCTCTTATGTCTTAAGGGCAGTTGCTTCTTTAGCGACTTGCGGCACTTTTAACTTGTTTTTTCAACAATTTCGTACCTTGCGCCGTTCAGAGATCAATTTGAGGTGTCAGCCTGTCAACTTATATCACTCTGCGACGTCGGGATCACTTTAAAACAGCTGTAAACTCGCCGTAACTTTTGGTTGCTTGGCAACCGCTTTGAACTGCGGGAGGCGCCTTTGGCTTGAGGCTAACGGCTCTTCCACTCGCCTTATTTCAGCGTATCAGTGCCTCTCAACTGACCAAAATCAGATCGAAGATGCCAGGTGACTCTCCTGTGGCTGTGATCGCAAATCAGTGGTCAAATCAGTGGTCAAAATCTTCAGACTTAACAAAAACTCCGGTAGCAGAAGCGGAGCTTTTTTTCTTTGCGTCCTTTCTCATTGACAGGAAGTGACGGGTTCATTGGATTCCACACTTTCTCCTTTTTCTATTGTGGATCACCGATTTGTATTTAAAACCACCTCGGATACTGTATCCTCTTGAAAATGAGAGTCGAGAACGCGAAATGGACATTCACAGTGACTTTTATCTCCACGACAATACATCGGTGAAGCACTTTAGCTAAGGAGCTAACGTAATAGCATCGGGCTCAAATGCAGATATAAACAAAAGAAATAAACCCCTGACTGGAAGGATAGACAGAAAATCAACAATACTATTAAACCCTGGACATGTAACTACACGGTTAATGCTTTCCAGCTTGACGAAGATTAACAATGCTGTTGCTAACGACGCCATTGAAGCTAACTTAGCAACGGGACCTCACAGAGCTATGATAAAAACATTAGCGCTCCACCTACGCCAGCCAGCCCTCATCTGCTCATCAACACTCGTGCTCACCTGCGTTCCAGCGATCGACGGAAGGATGAAGGACTTCACCCGATCATCCGTGCGGTCGGCGGCTAGCGTCTGCTAGCGCGTCTGCTATCCAAGTAAGTCCTCCTGGTTGTGTTGCTACAGCAAGCCGCTAACACCCATCCCACCTACAACTTTCTTCTTTGCAGTCTTCATTGTTCATTAAACAAATTGCAAAAGATTCACCAACACAGATGTCCAGAATACTGTGGAATTTTGAGATGAAAACAGAGCTTTTTTGTATTGGATTCAAAGGTGTACCAATACTTTCGTTTATCTAGTGACGTCACTCGCAAACGTCATCATACAAAGACGTTTTCAACCGGAAGTTTAGCGGGAAATATAAAATTGCACTTTATAAGTTAACCCGGCCGTATTGGCATGTGTTGCAATGTTAAGATTTCATCATTGATATATAAACTATCAGACTGCGTGGTCGGTAGTAGTGGGTTTCAGTAGGCCTTAAACTAACTGATAAAAACATCATCTTAGCTTGTGTGTTATAAGTGACAAAGAAAATAGTGTTGGTGTTGGATAAAATATCACTAACTCCAAGATTTCGCAATGTCACGATCTCACCAATTCAACCAATTCGCAACTTTTTTCTAATTCCAGCAACTTCCCCTGACATCTTGGTTAATCAGCATCATTTTCAAAAATGTTTAACGGCACAATTGCAAGTACATCCAGCTGAGGTTGCAGACACTCAAAGCCCCGCCCACTTTAAGTGCACTTAAAGACGTGCCCAATGGAAGTGAGGCGTGTTTTGAACGGAAGTGAAGCTGGAGAGACAATACGTAACACTAAACTAAAAATTTATTTTTCAAAAATCTGCTGAAAATAAGTTACGGTTGTATATAATCAGCCGAAAAAGCACTACATTCAACAACCCAAATAATAGCAACCAATGCATTAGCCATCTTGGATCACTTTACAAATCAAGTGTCCACTCGCCTTGTTAGCGCCACTGTGGACATGTCTTTAAAACACGGTTCACTTCTGTTGTCATCACCCTTGTGTGCGTGACTTAGAGGGTGTCTGATTCTTCTCCACAATTGTCTAGTCTTGTCTAAATTGCTAAGCCTTCTGGGTAAGGTAGTATATAAACATTTTTTTGCAAAATTAAAGCCATATATAAAATTTTTTGACAAAGTACATTTGCAACTGGTAGGTGTTTCCATTAAAGCAGACCTGGGCAAAATGCAGCCCAATAAGATTTTCAATCTGGCCCGCCGGATGTTCTACATCATTTTTTTAGACCTTTAACATCAAAACTGTAGCCGCCAAAAAAAGAACACCTCCAGGCAACTACAACCCCAGACTAACACCCTCCCCCCACCACATCCCAACTCCCCGGATTGTAAATAATCAAATGTATATACTTGTTCTTATGCTTTCTGAACTATGTTCACTACTCGCTGTACATATCCTACGAAGTGAGACCAACACTGTTTCAATGTCCATTTCTCAGATGATACAATTGGAACAAATATACGGATATCAACCAAACCTAACTCCCCCAACCCAACCCAACCCAACCCCCCCACCCCCCTTCCACATCCGACCCCCCGGATTGTAAATAATGTAAATAATTCAATGTATATACTCTGATGATTAACTTGTGTGATGACTGTAATATGCTGATAGTATATATTTGTACCAGGAATTGATTTACGTGGACCCCGACTTAAAGGCCTACCGAAATGAAATGTTCTTATTCAAACGGGGATAACAGATCCATTCTATGTGTCATACTTGATCATTTCGCGATATTGCCATATTTTTGCTGAAAGGATTTAGTAGAGAACATCGACGATAAAGTTCGCAACTTTTGATCGCTGATAAAAAAGCCTTGCCTGTACCGGAAGTAGCGTGACGTCACAGGTTGAAGGGCTCCTCACATTTGCAAATTTTTTACACCAGCAGCGAGAGCGATTCGGACCGAGAAAGCGACGATTACCCCATTAATTTGAGCCAGGATGAAAGATTCGTGGATGAGGAAAGTGAGAGTGAAGGATTAGAATGCAGTGCAGGACGTATCTTTTTTCACTCTGACCGTAACTTAGGTACAAGGGCTCATTGGATTCCACACTCTCTCCTTTTTCTATTGTGGATCACGGATTTGTATTTTAAACCACATCGGATACTATATCCTCTTGAAAATGAGAGTTGAGAACGCGAAATGGACATTCACAGTGACTTTTATCTCCACGACAATACATCGGCGAAGCACTTTAGCTACGGAGCTAACGTGATAGCATCGTGCTTAACTGCAGATAGAAACAAAATAATTAAGCCCCTGACTGGAAGGATAGACAGAAGATCAACAATACTACCAAACCCTGGACCTGTAACCACACGCAGGCCTGGCCCTAACCAACCTGGCGCCCTAGGCAAGATTTTAGGTGGCGCCCCCCCACATCGGCAGTGAAGTGTATATACTCACAAGAAACCGAATAGCTTTGTCTTTGACATTTTTTTTACTTAAAGAAAGCAAATCAACATATTATATGAGAATGTTATGTTATGATTATCTTTAACCGAATCACAGCAGTGCTCAAATTAAAAAACAGCATTCCCTCTCATGTGATATTGCTTAATTAACATTAATGATGTGCACTTTAACAACTAGGCTTACAACTATACCTAATATATAAAGGGGTGGAAAAGTGACTATTACCTGCAGGGCAAACATTAGCTAACCAGAAGGCAATAACAATGTAAACAAAAAACACCTGCTTAAAAGATCTAATACAAATGTCTCTGAGGAATGTAAGGTGGGAGTACTGTAATTACCTAACGTTACATTATTATTTTCCATAACAATTTAGCCCCCCCCCCACAATATTAACCCGACGTTAAAACAGAACTAGCTATTTATTGATTAGCAATTGCTGAATCATGTAACATTAGCTTAATGCTAAAAAAGACAGGTTACTGTCACATTCTGTAACAGACAAATAATTTCATGTAGGCTAACGTTACCTACCTGCTACCTCTGTCTTTTTCTTGTTTCTCCTCCTCTTCTTTTCTCTTTTTTCTTCCCTGGGCACCTGACAGTTTTGGCCATTTTGACATCTTGTGTTGAAGGGAGGGAAGGGAGGGGGCGCGTAATGTTGTAACAAAAATTATTTCTATTAAATAGGCTTTACTTTGCATTTTAATTAACGTGGGATTATTTTTTGTATTTAGAAATAATAGTACCAACTTTATTTTCTTTTTTCTCCAACATTTGTGGCACTGGCGTGGCGCCCCCTGATGGACGGCGCCCTTAGCATTTGCCTATACGGCCTATGCCACGGGCCGGCCCTGACCACACGGTTAATGCTGTGCCGCCTGGCGAAGCCTAGCAATGCTGTTGCTAACGACGCCATTGAAGCTAACTTAGCTACGGGACCTCAACAGAGCTATGCTAAAAACATAAGCTCTCCACCTCCGCCAGCCCTCATCTGCTCATCAACACCCGCGCTCACCTGCATTCCAGCGATCGACGGCGCGACGAAGGACTTCACCACGATGATCGGTGCGGTCGGCGGCCCGGAGACGGAAGAAGTCAACCCAAACAGGTGAGGACAGCGGCGCGGAGGCATTGTAACTTTCGACGACACCCCGGCCGCCATCAGAGTCGGCAAGAAACATATATTTCCCCAAAGTTACGTACGTGACATGCACATAGCGGCACGCACGTACGAGCAAGCGATCAAATGTTTGGAAGCCAAAGCTGTACTCACAGTAGCGCGTCTGCTATCCAACTCAAAGTCCTCCTGGTTGTGTTGCTGTAGCCAGCCGCTAATACACCGATCCCACCTACAGCTTTCTTCTTTGCAGTCTCCATTGTTAATTGAACAAATTGCAAAAGATTCACCAACACAGATGTCCAGAATACTGTGGAATTATGTGGTGAAAACAGACAACTTAAAGGCCTACTGAAACCCACTACTACCGACCACGCAGTCTGATAGTTTATATATCAATGATGAAATCTTAACATTGAAACACATGCCAATACGGCCGGGTTAACTTATAAAGTGCAATTTTAAAATTCCCGCCACACTTCCGGTTGAAAAACTCCTTTGGATATGATTTATGCGCGTGACGTCACAAAATCCACGGAAGTGGTTGGACCCCATCGGACCCGATACAAAAACCTCTTGTTTTCTTCGACAAAATTCCACAGTATTCTGGACATCTGTGTTGGTGAATCTTTTGCAATTTGTTTAATGAACAATGGAGGCTGCAAAGAAGAACGTTGTAGGTGGGATCGGTGTATTAGCGGCTAAGTACAATACTTACAGCAACACAACAAGGACTACTTACTACGCCTAGCCGATGCTTGCCGCCAAACCCGCGGATGAAGTCCTTCGTCGCGCCGTCGATCGCTGGAACGCAGGTGAGCACGGCTGTTGATGGGAAGATGAGGGCTGGCTGGCGTAGGTGGAGCGCTAATGTTTTTATCATAGTTCTGTGAGGTCCGGTTGCTAAGTTGCTAAATTAGCCTTAGTGTCGTTAGCAACAGCATTGTTAAGCCTTACCAGGCTGAGAATTTTTAACCGTGTAGTTACATGTACATGGTTTAATAGTATTGTTGATCTTCTGTCTATCCTTCCAGTCAGGGGTTTATTTATTTTCTTTCTATCTTCATTTGAGAACGATGCTATCACGTTAGGTCAGTAGCTAAGTGTGTCACCGATGTATTGTCGTGGAGATAAAAGTCACTTTAAATGTCCATTTCGCGTGCTCGACTCTCATTTTCAAGAGGATATAGTATCCGAGGTGGTTTAAAATACAAATCCGTGATCCACAATAGAAAAAGGAGAGTGTGGAATCCAATGAGCCAGCTTGTACCTAAGTTACGGTCAGAGCGAAAAAAGATACGTCCATCACTGCCTCTCTAGTCCTTCACTGTAACGATCCTCATCTACGAATCTTTCATCCTCGCTCAAATTAATGGGGTAATCGTCGCTTTGTCGCTCCGAATCTCTCTCGCTCCATTGTAAACAAAGGAAAATTGTGAGGAATATTACCTCCTGTGGCGTCACGCTACTTCCGGTACAGGCAAGGCTTTTTTTATCAGCGAGCAAAAGTTGCGAACTCTATCGTCGATTTTCTCTACTAAATCCTTTCGGCAAAAATATGGCAATATCGCGAAATGATCAAGTATGACACATAGAATGGATCTGCTATTCCCATTTAAATAAAAAAATTCATTTCAGTAGGCCTTTAAAGGCCTACTGAAACCCACTACTACCGACCACGCAGTCTGATAGTTTATATATCAATGATGAAATCTTAACATTATAACACATGCCAATACGGCCGGGTTAACTTATAAAGTGACATTTTAAATTTGCCGCTAAACTTCCGGTTCGAAACGCCTCTGAGGATGACGTATGCGTGTGACGTTGCCCGGCGAACACGGGTATGCCTTCCACATTGAAGCCGGTACGAAAAAGCTCTGTTTTCATTTCATAATTCCACAGTATTCTGGACATCTGTGTTCGTGAATCTGTTTCAATCATGTTCATTGCATTATGGAGAAGGAAGCCAAGCAAGCAAAGAAGAAAGTTGTCGGTGCGAAATGGACGTATTTTTCGAACGTAGTCAGCCACAACAGTACACAGCCGGCGCTTCTTTGTTTACATTCCCGAAAGATGCAGTCAAGATGGAAGAACTCGGATAACAGAGACTCTAACCAGGAGGACTTTTGATTTGGATACACAGACGCCTGTAGAGAACTGGGACAACACAGACTCTTACCAGGATTACTTTGATTTGGATGACAAAGACGCAGACGTGCTACTGTGAGTATGCAGCTTTGGCTTTTTTTTGCGTATGTACGTAACTTTTTTAAAATATATAAGCTTTATGAACCTTGGGTTAGGTGAACGGTCTTTTGGGCTGAGTGATTGTGTGTGTTGATCATGTGTTTGAATTGTATTGGCGTGTTCTATGGAGCTAGGAGCTAGCAGAGGAGCTAGGAGCTAGCATAACACGTACCGTACCGTAAGTGCGCGTCACGTACGTAACTTTTTAAAAACATATAAGCTTTATGAACCTTGGGTTAGGTGAACGGTCTTTTGGGCTGAGTGATTGTGTGTGTTGATCAGGTGTTTGAATTGTATTGGCGTGTTCTATGGAGCTAGGAGCTAGCAGAGGAGCTAGGAGCTAGCATAACAAACACGCAGGTGTTATTATGCAGGATTAATTTGTGGCATATTAAATATAAGCCTGGTTGTGTTGTGGCTAATAGAGTATATATATGTCTTGTGTTTATTTACTGTTGTAGTCATTCCCAGCTGAATATCAGGTACCGTGAGTATGCAGCCTTGGCTGCTAAACATTCGATAACTTGACCGTATGTGCGCGTCACGTACGTAACTTTTTAAAAATATATAAGCTTTATGAACCTTGGGTTAGGTAAACGGTCTTTTGGGCTGAGTGATTGTGTGTGTTGATCAGGTGTTTGAATTGTATTGGCGTGTTCTATGGAGCTAGGAGCTAGCAGAGGAGCTAGGAGCTAGCATAACAAACACGCAGGTGTTTTTATGCAGGATTAATTTGTGGCATATTAAATATAAGCCTGGTTGTGTTGTGGCTAATAGAGTATATATATGTCTTGTGTTTATTTACTGTTGTAGTCATTCCCAGCTGAATATCAGGTCACCCCCGGCTCTCACAGCATCTTCCCTATCTGAATAGCTTCAACTCCCCACTAGTCCTTCACTTGCACTTTACTCATCCACAAATCTTTCATCCTCGCTCAAATTAATGGGGAAATTGTCGCTTTCTCGGTCCGAATCTCTCTCACTTCATGCGGCCATCATTGTAAACAATAGGGAACTTTGCGTATATGTTCAACTGACTACGTCACGCTACTTCCGGTAGGTGCAAGCCTTTTTTTTATCAGATACCAAAAGTTGCAATCTTTATCGTCGTTGTTCTATACTAAATCCTTTCAGCAAAAATATGGCAATATCGCGAAATGATCAAGTATGACACATAGAATAGATCTGCTATCCCCGTTTAAATAAAAAAAATTCATTTCAGTAGGCCTTTAAGCTGGCCACCGTTCTATTCCAAAATGTCTGCTTCAACCCGTGACGTCACGCGCAAACGTCATCATGCCGAGACATTTTCAGCCGGAAGTTTCCCGGGAAATTTAAAATTGCACTTTACTAATCTAACCCGGCCGTATTGGCATGTGTTGCAATGTTAAGATTTCATCATTGATATATAAACTATCAGACTGCGTGGTCGGTAGTAGTGGGTTTCAGTAGGCCTTTATACAAGTTGGAAAACTTATTGGGGTGTTACCATTTAGTGGTCAATTGTACGAAATATGTACTGTACTGTGCAATCTACTAATAAAAGTTTCAATCAATCCATCAAAGCCATTATGATGTTCAGTGCCGTTTTTAAATGACCGTAAGTCTTGAACTATAGAAAGTATTTCAATGGTTGAAATCTGCACTTTCGGGTGTTACACGAGTTATTACGGTAATCTACGAGGAACAAAGCAGAGTGGGCGGGGTTTGTTTTCAGAGCAGCCAGCCCCAAACGCATGTGTCAGGAACAGAAGCGGAAGCAAATTTGTACAACAAATGTCTGCATAAAAGTGATAATATATCATATTGTAGGTGTTTATTACCCTTTGCATTCATATTTTGCTGTTTGTTACATTTTTGTTGTGTTTTGCTCGATCGTAAAAGATACACTACTATCGAGGAGCTGGTCCGAGAAGTAAAAGAGTATCGATGTTCATATGTTGTTAGATTGATTGATTGAGAAGTTTATTGACATCTTAAATAATTGAATCCATGTAATGCTTTAAAAAGGCAAATGGATGGCACAAAAAGCCAAAAGGCTTGTTTCCATTGTGGTCCATGTTAATATTCAGTGTTTTATTGTTCAAAGTTAATATTGCAATTCCCACTTTTTTTGATTTCATGTACATTTTGGGTGTCCCATTCAGTACAAAACAGTAAAATTCCATTTTGTTTTTTTGAGGTGGTCCGTCATAACGTTTTTAGAATTCTATCGGACATTGTGACTTTTGGTATTAATGTTCCTGGAAAAAAGGGACCCACACCGCAGATTTTTACAGATACCTCAGTAGAAGCATTTAAGTCCCATCTTAAAACTCATTTGTAAACTCTAGCCTTTAAATAGACCTACCTTTTAGACCAGTTGATCTGCCGTTTCTTTTCTGCTCTGCCCCCTCTCCTTCGTGGAGGGGGGGGGGGCACAGATTCGGTGACCACAGATGAGGCGCTAGCTGTCCAAAGTCGGGACCCAGGGTGGACCACTCATCTGTGCATCAGTTGGGAACGTCTCTGCGCTGCTGACCTGTCTCTACTCAAGATGATCTCCTGCTGGCCTCACTATAGACTGGACTCTCACTATTATGATAGATCCACTATGGACTGGACTCTCACAATATTATGTTAGATCTACTATGGACTGGACTCTCACTATTACGTTAGATCCACTATGGACTGGACTCTCACTATTATGTTAGATCCACTATGGACTCGACTCTCACAATAGTATGTTATATCCACTATGGACTGGACTCTCACAATAGTATGTTAGATCCACTATGGACTGGACTCTCACAATATTGTGTTAGATCCACTATGGCCTGGACTCTCACTATTATGCTAGATCCACTATGGACTTGACTCTCACTATTATGTTAGATCCACTATGGACTCGACTCTCACAATATTATGTTAGCTCCATTATGGACTGGACTCTCACAATATTATGTTAGATCCACTATGGACTGGACTCTCACTATTATGTTAGATCCACTATGGACTGGACTCTCACAATAGTATGTTAGATCCACTATGGACTGGACTCTCACAATATTATGTTAGATCCACTATGGACTGGACTCTCACTATTATGCTAGATCCACTATGGACTTGACTCTCACTATTATGTTAGATCCACTATGGACTCGACTCTCACAATATTATGTTAGCTCCATTATGGACTGGACTCTCACAATATTATGTTAGATCCACTATGGACTGGACTCTCACTATTATGTTAGATCCACTATGGACTAGACTCACACAATATTATGCGAGATTCACTATGGACTGGACTCTCACTATTAGAAAAGCGCTATATAAAATAGAATTGGTTGATGTTAGATGCACTATGGACTGGACTCTCACTATTATGTTAGATCCACTATGGACTAGACTCTCACAATATTATGTTAGATCCACTATGGACTGGACTCTCACTATTATGTTAGATCCACAATGGACTGGACCCTCACAATATTATGCTAGATCCACTATGAACTGGACTCTCACAATGTGTTCAATGGAGAAGTCTGATCTACAAAATTTGCAGGCAGCATACCCCTTCGAGCTGTCCTGGATGAACTGAAATTATTTTTTCCAACCATTTTGGAACTCGCAAGCGTACTTTTTCTTACTCGTCGTCGCCATGTCTCTTCTTTGTTCTTCTGCTTTGTCTCTGTTATGTTTTGGACATTACTACTTGCCGTAGTTTTGAAGCAATGCATGATGGGAATCCGGATGTTGTGTGTCAGTGTATTAACGTGCCGGCTGGAATAAACACACACTGAGAAATAACTCCGTGCCTGCCTACTTTATGGGTTATAGATAAACTTATAGATAACGGAGACATATATAATAGTCTCCTTTTCAGGTGAGGGAGGATGCTAAAGGCAGTGCCTTTAAGGCACGCCCCCAATATTGTTGTCCGGGTGGAAATCGGGAGAAATTCGGGAGAATGGTTGCCCCGGGAGATTCTTGGAAAGGGCACTGAAATTCGGGAGTCTCCCGGGAAAATCGGGAGGGTTGGCAAGTATGTGTTAGATCCACTAAGGACTGGACTCTCACTATTATGTTAGATCCACTATGGACTGGACTCTCACTATTATGTTAGATCCACTATGGACTCGACTCTCACAATATTATGTTAGATCCACTATGGATTGGACTCTCACAATATTATGCTAGATCTAAGGCTGCAGCTAACGATTATTTTTCTATCGATTAATCTATAGATTATTTTTTCGATTAATCGGTTAATCTATAGATTATTTTTTCGATTAATCTATAGATTATTTTTCCTTTTACCGATTATTTTTTTATTCAAAATGAAGATGAAAAAATAAATGTAGGTCAGTTTTTTCAAAAGGCATGGCTTTTATTTACAAAAAAAGAACTATGGCCACTCAGTCAACATTGACAACAACATGACTAAATATTCTGTAACAATGTAAACATTTAACACTTTTAACATTTAACAAAATTAAAAGTAGCTTATTTGCTTTTCAATGTGCAAATATAAAAGTCAACATCCAGTGCAAATCTTAATATTCTGCAATAGTATAAGCATTTCAAAAGTAAAAGTATTGCTTATTTTGCTTTAAAATGTGCAAAAATAAAGATAAACATCCAATACAAAAAAGTACCAATCTAAATATTCTGGAGCACTGTAAACATTAAGTATTGCTTTTAAAATGTGCAAAACAAACATCCAGTCCAACACAGTACACAATAACCAATTCTACTCATTCCAGTGAGTGACTAACAGTTGTAATGAAGAAAGGTTAGCATGTGTACATGCTCTGGTTCTTTTCTTGTTTACAATATTCCCAGCAGCTGAAAATAGGCGCTCAGAAGGGGTCGATGTGGCTGGAACTGAGAGCTAATTAGCCTTCACCTCAAGCCAGGATTGCGAGCGAGCTGAGCTGCAGTTTAAGTTTCTAGAAGGTCAACGGGCTCATAGTGATGTTACTAGTAGTTGACTGGGAGGTGTTTATTATCATTTGGGGAGAGTACGCTGCCTGATGCTCACCTGCTAAACACCTATCTGCTCCACGCTGAAGCGCTGACTACATGCGCTCTGAATACGCACTGCTGATTGGCTGATAACGCTCTGAATACGCACTGCTGATTGGCTGATAATGCTTAGTGTGTACCAATCAGATGGTTGTGTGGGTGGGACAATGCTGCGTGTGTACCAATCAGATGGTTGTGTGGGTGGGACAATGCTGTGTGCTGAGACAGAGGCAGAAGGAGCAAAGCAGCTTGTTAAAACTTTAGCTTTAGCTTAGAAACTCGTTCGGTACACCCCCGTACCGAACCGAAAGCCCCGTACCGAAACGGTTCAATACAAAACACGTACCGTTACACCCCTAGCAGATACAAATGACACATTCATGTTTTTGTGTAATGATGACAACGTATGCTCGCGCGGACGATTAACTAGTTGATGGTTTTCTTTTCAAATGTTCGTTCATAGCCGTTGTGCTGCTATGATAGGCCATTTCCGCTCGACACAGTGTGCATACAACAACATTATTAGGCTGTTTATTGAAATACTCCCACACTTTTGACGACTTTTGGCGTGCTTTTTCCCCCTCGCTCGCACCGCTCGCACCGCGGTCCACCATGACGGTAGTGTGACGTAAATATGCGACGCGTCGACGCACAAAAACGGCGTCGACGTATTTACGTAACCGATGACGTCGACTATGTCGACGCGTCGTTTCAGCCTTAGCTAGATCCACTTGACGCCCATAGCACCGGTCACCGGGGGTGTGGGGTCCCCACATCTGCGGTTCCCCCCAAGGTTTCTCATTGTCATCCCATTGGGTTGAGTTTTTTCTTGCCCTGAGCCGAGGATGTCGTTGTGGCTTGTGCAGAACCCTTTTGAGACACTCGTGATTTAGGGCTATATACAAACCCCGTTTCCATATGAGTTGGTAAATTGTGTTAGATGTAAATATAAACAGAATACAATGATTTGCAAATCATTTTCAACCCATATTCAGTTGAATATGCTACAAAGACAACATATTTGATGTTCAAACTGATAAACATTTTTTTTTTTGCAAATAATCATTAACTTTAGAATTTGATGCCAGCAACACGTGACAAAGAAGTTGGGAAAGGTGGCAATAAATACTGATAAAGTTGAGGAATGCTCATCAAAACACTTATTTGGAACATCCCACAGGTGAACAGGCAAATTGGGAACAGGTGGGTGCCATGATTTTGTATAAAAGTAGATTCCATGAAAAGCTCAGTCATTCACAAACAAGGATGGGGCGAGGGTCACCACTTTGTCAACAAATGCGTTAGCAAATTGTTGAACAGTTTAAGAAAAACCTTTCTCAACCAGCTATTGCAAGGAATTTAGGGATTTCACCATCTACGGTCCTTAATATCATCAAAGGGTTCAGAGAATCTGGAGAAATCACTGCACGTGAGCAGCTAAGCCTGTGACCTTCGATCCCTCAGCCTGTACTGCATCAACAAGCAACATCAGTGTGTAAAGGATATCACCACATGGGCTCAGGAACACTTCAGAAACCCACTGTCAGTAACTACAGTTGGTCGCTACATCTGTAAGTGCAAGTTAAAACTCTCCTATGCAAGGCGAAAACCGTTTATCAACAACACCCAGAAACGCCGTCGGCTTCGCTGGGCCTGAGCTCATCTAAGATGGACTGATAAAAAGTGGAAAAGTGTTCTGTGGTCTGACGAGTCCACATTTCAAATGGTTTTTGGAAACTGTGGACGTCATGTCCTCCGGACCAAAGAGGAAAAGAACCATCCGGATTGTTATAGGCGCAAAGTTGAAAAGCCAGCATCTGTGATGGTATGGGGGTGTATTAGTGCCCAAGACATGGGTAACTTACACATCTGTGAAGGCGCCATTAATGCTGAAAGGTACATACAGGTTTTGGAGCAACATATGTTGCCATCCAAGCAACGTTTCCATGGACGCCCCTGCTTATTTCAGCAAGACAATGCCAAGCCAAGTGTTACGTCAACGTGGCTTCATAGTAAAAGAGTGCGGGTACTAGACTGGCCTGCCTGTAGTCCAGACCTGTCTCCCATTGAAAATGTGCGGCGCATTATGAAGCCTAAAATACCACAACGGAGACCCCGGACTGTTGAACAACTTAAGCTGTACATCAAGCAAGAATGGGAAAGAACTCCACCTGAGAAGCTTAAAAAATGTGTCTCCTCAGTTCCCAAACGTTTACTGAGTGTTGTTAAAAGGAAAGGCCATGTAACACAGTGGTGAACATGCCCTTTCCCAACTACTTTGGCACGTGTTGCAGCCATGAAATTCTAAGTTAATTATTATTTGCAAAAAAATAAATAAAGTTTATGAGTTTGAACATCAAATACCTTGTCTTTGTAGTGCATTCAATTGAATATGGGTTGAAAAGGATTTGCAAATCATTGTATTTCGTTTATATTTACATCTAACACAATTTCCCAACTCATATGGAAACGGGGTTTGTAAGTAAACATTGATTGACTGACTAAATGTGTATATATCACATACACATTGGCCCCCGAGACACATTTTTTTCACTCAATGTGGCCCCCCCGAGTCAAAATATTTGCGCAGCTCTGCATTAAAGGGTGTTTTGCACGGGGCAAGCGTGCAGCTTTCGTGTCAATGACCTATTTCCCAGAGAGGCGAACTTCCTTGAACGCCAACAGACTAATTTCCTCTATACAAGGTGCAACCACTAGACACAAAGTGCATGCAAACACACCAGTGCATGATGCATGATGGCCTCCTGTTTCATCCTCGCTGTGTTCACATTGACATCCAGTCTACCTCACATCATCATCATCCTCCTCTCTTCCTAGCAGACTGCCTGCTTCCTTCCCTCCCCTGGGTTTGCCATGCCGACGCAGTTTGGCGTCATCGAGGTCTAATTTTACTGCTGTTGATGCTGATGTTCGACACACACGCGCGCGGGAGAGAAAAAAACGGCTGCTACCTGCTATTCCTGCTCTGTGCTACGTCTCCCCAGCCTCCCCACGGAGGTGGCGAGGAGGTATTAATAGCCACTTATGCGGCGCATGGCAGCTTTGTTGAGGAAAAAGGAGGCTGACAATGTTGTGGTTATGTAAGCCAGACTGCTGCCAATAGGAAGTTCACATCGTGTGTGTGAAAAAAAAAAGGCGGCGCACGATTGAATTGGTGGAAATTTCCGTAGAATGGGTGTGTAATAGTCATAGCATTCTTACACGCCCTTGTTTGGGAAAGCTGCTTGCCTAATAAGGTGTGTGTAAGCTGTCACTCGTGTTGAAATAATGCTTACAAACTTGACGGGTGAGTGCATTGTTAAAAATTATACCGTTTACACTACAGGACTCAGGTATTGCGCAAGTCCCACGCTCTTACAGTTCTTATAACTACTGCGAGAATATCACGGTTTTTGCTACTTTACCTTCAATTCAATGTAAACACATTTTTATGTTCATGTTTATAACATACATACAGTACAGGCCAAAAGTTTGGACACACCTTCTCCTCATTCAATGCGTTTTCTTTATTTTCATGACTATTTACATTGTAGATTGTCACTGAAGGCATCACAACTATGAATGAACACATGTGGAGTTATGTACTTAACAAAAAAAGGTGAAATAACTGAAAACATGTTTTATATTCTAGTTTCTTCAAAATAGCCACCCTTTGCTCTGATTACTGCTTTGCAAACTCTTGGCATTCTCTCGATGAGCTTCAAGCACACCTGTGAAGTGAAAAGCATTTAAGGTGACTACATCTTGAAGCTCATCGAGAGAATGCCAAGAATGTGCGCAAAAGTAATCAGAGCAAAGAGTGGCTATTTTGAAGAAACTAGAATATGAAACATGTTTTCAGTTATTTCACCTTTTTTTGTTAAGTACATAACTCCACATGTGTTCATTCATAGTTTTGATGCCTTCAGTGATAATCTACAATGTAAGTAGTCATGAAAATAAAGCAAACGCATTGAATGAGAAGGTGTGTCCAAACTTTTGGCCTGTACTGTATATATTTTAATAGAATTACATTTAGTAACAATACTATATGTAATATAACATTTTACATTTTACAACAGAAAGTAACCAACTATTAACAGTGAATTAGCAAATAGATTAATAATAGTTTTTACAAAATAAATGACAAAATATGTTACTGCATACGGTACAATGCAGTCCAAAAGTTTGGACACACCTTCTCATTTCAATGTGTTTTCTTTATTTTCATGACTATTTACATTGTAGATTGTCACTGAAGGCATCAAAACTATGACACCTGTGAAGTGAAAACCCTTTCAGATGACTATCGCTTGAAGCTTATCGAGAGAATGCCAAGAGTGTGCGAAAAAATAATCAGAGCAAACGGTGGCTATTTTGAAGAAACTAGAATATAAAACATCCATTCACCCATCCATTTTCTACCGCTTATTCCCTTCCGGGTTGCGGGGGGGCGCTGGAGCCTATCTCAGCTACAATCGGGCTGAAAGCGTGGGTACATCCTGGACAAGTCGCCACCTCCTCGCAGGGCCAACACAGATAGACAGACAACATTCACACTCACATTCTCACACACAAGGGCCAATTTTGTGTTGCCAAACAAAGTTTTCAGTTATTTCACCTATTTTGTTAAGTACATAACTCTACATGTATTCATTCATAGTTTTGATGCCTTCAGTGACAATCTACAATGTAAATAGTCATTCAAAAGTTTGGACACACCTTCTTATTCAATGCGTTTTCTTTATTTTCATGACTATTTACATTGTAGATTGTCACTGAAGGCATCAAAACTATGAATGAACACATGTACTTAACAAAAAAATGTGAAATAACTGAAAACATGTTTTATATTCTAGTTCCTTCAAAATAGCCATCCTTTGCTGTGATTACTGCTTTGCACACTTTTGGCATTCTCTTGATGAGCTTGTTGAAGTGAAAACCATTTCAGGTGACTACCTCTTGAAGCTCATAGAGACAATGCCAAGAGTGTGCGCAAAAGTAATCAGAGCAAAGGGTGGCTATTTTGAAGAAACTAGAATATAAAACATGTTTTCAGTTATTTCACCTTTTTTTGTTAAGTACATAAATCCACATGTGTTCATTCATAGTTTTGATGCCTTCAGTGACAATCTACAATGTAAATAGTCATGAAAATAAAGAAAATCCATTGAATGAGAAGGTGTGTACATTGGACCATGAAATGTATGTAGCCTGCGTACCAACAGTGGTACTCTTACCCCAGTTTGAGAATCAGTGTACAGTCTTCTGTATTTATCACACTATCTCTGATGATAGTATAGAATGATGGCATTCTATAATGATATCAGTATTACTATTAAAAGACAGTTATAGTGACAACATCCTTGTAAATGTGTTTTAAAACCTCTGGCTACAGTAAATAACTGATTAAAAATGTGCTTTAAACTAGAAATCCAAGACCTAAAATGCAATAAACATAGCGAGTGAACTAGCTAACCATTATTTCATGACACTGATCATATCTTGTCGTGTGTTTTTCACTTCTGTACAAACCTCAAGGTGCTGCTAAAAGTCCTGACACAGCGGGAAAAAAAAGCAGAACTGGTAAAACTGAATGAAAATGAGCTTTAAAGTTGAAAACAAGCCCTAAAATGAGATTATACACCGGGAAAAACTTACAATCTCACCAAATGTATATTTCTAATTTCTAAACAAACTTAATACAAAGCCCTGAATAGTATTTTTTCAGTGAGACATACAGTAAGAACTTGTTTTTAGGCAGTAGATCTTCTGATGTGAAAATACTACTTTTGAGCATAAGACTTCACAATACTAGTAAGTGTAGTTAATAGGTTTTAATTGCTAATTTCAAGATCACTTTTAAGTTTTTTAAAGCCTGAATATAATGTCTTATTTCAAAATATCTTACCAAAGCAATTTTGACTTGTTCCATCGGCAGAATTTTTTGCTCATTACAAGTAAAATAACTTTTTTTTAAAACTATTTTTCAGAGTTTTTTTTCCCCCAATGTACGAACCATATATATTGCAAATTATTTGCCACTTGCCAAGATTTAAAATCGTATTTCTAGAAATTTCCCTAGTTTTAAGAGTTATTTGCTTATTTTTACTCATTGACTTTGTGTGGGATCTGAGCCGAGGATGTCGTTGTGGCTTGTGCAGCCCTTTGAGACATTTGTGATTAAGGGCTTTATAAGTCAAATTTGATTGATTGATGATTGATATAATCTTAATTTTAGCATGAATAATATTAATAATATTCTGTGTATAGTTCAAAATGTTAAAATTGAGGAAAAAAAATATTGATATAAGATGTTATGGTTTAGCTGAGATAGGCTCCAGCACCCCCCCCCAGCCCCCCCCCCCCCCCCCCCCCCCCCCCCCCCCCCCGGGTCCCAGAAGGGAATAAGCGGTATAAAATGGATGGGTTTTCCCCATATAGAAAATCTTGTTTAAAGATTCTGCAACACCCCGAGGATGCTTAGTTTAAGAATCAGAAGTTGAATGTTGGTTTTCAGAATAAAATATTTATTTCTATCTTATAAGACATGCTCATTTCTAGCTGTACAAACCCGGATTTAGGATGTCTTTAACTAACTGCATGGACAGATAAATTCACTAGTTTTTAATATTGTTCTCCTGAAATCTAGTCTTTTATTTTATCAGCTCTGTTTTGCAGTGTATATTATTGCTAGCTAACCGGCTAAACATCTCTGTATTGTACTGTACTGAACTTTGCAATTTCATACAAACCTCCAAAAAAAATAAAAAACAAACTGTAAAAACAATAGAAAAATTGCTTTGAACCAGAAAAAATCCTGGTATTGGCAATGTAACATAGCTACATACTAGATAGCTCACTCCTTAACTATTTAAGTACGCTATCAATGCCCCCAATAAAACACGGGTATATTTACACAACATAGACCTTTTTAAAACGCTATACTAAATGACCCATTTAAAACACTGTACTCCATATTTTACAACTAAATAGATGATCAAATTTCGTCATGCTTTTAAACGGCATTGTCGTTTACTTTCTCTATTCGAGGAACACTTCAAATGGGGTTTAACCGTTGCAAGATTTTTTCCCATGTATGAACCATATACATTGCAAATTATTTGCGACTTGCCAAGATTGAAAATTGTATTTCTAGAAATTTCCCTAGTTATTTACTTATTTTTTACTCATTGACTTTATATGTGGCATCTGAGCAGAGGATGTCGTTGTGGCTTGGGCAGCCCTTTGAGACATTTGTGGTTAAAGGCTGTATAAGTAAACTTTGATTGATTGATGATTGATATAATCTTCATTTTAGCATATTAATAATACTCCGTGTATAGTTCAAAATTATTATTATTATTTTTTTTTCAAATAAGATGTTATGGTTTTTCTCACATAGAAAATCTTGTTTACATATTCGGCAACACCCCAAGGATGCTTAGTTTAAGTTGAATGTTAGTTGAATGTTAGTTTTTTTTAGAATAAAATACTTATTTCTATCTTATAAGACCTGCTAGTTTCTAGATGTACAAAACCTGATTTAGGATGTCTTAAGTAAAATTAACTAACTGCATGGACAGATAAATTCACTAGTTTTTAGTATTGTTCTCCTGAAATCTAGTCTTTTATTTTGTCAGCTCTTTTTTGCAGTGTATATTATTGCTAGCTAACCGGATAACCATCACTGTATTGTACTGTACTGAACTTTGCAGTTTCATACAAACCTCCAAAAAAAATAAAAAACAAACTGTATAAACAATAGAAAAATTGCTTTGAACCAAAAAAAATCCTGGAATTGGCAATGTAACATAGCTACATACTAGATAGCTCACTCCTTAACAATTAAAGTACGCTATCAATGCCCCCAATAAAACACGGGTATATTTAAACAACATAGACCTTTTTAAAACGCTATACTAAATGACCCATTTAAAACAACGTACTCCATATTTTACAACTAAATAGATGATCAAATTTCGTCATGCTTTTAAACGGCATTGTCGTTTACTTTCTCTTTTCGAGGAACACTTCAAATGGGGTTTTACCGTCGCAAGATTTTGTCCCATGTATGAACCATATACATTGCAAATTATTTGCGACTTGCCAAGATTGAAAATTGTATTTCTAGAAATTTCCCTAGTTATTTAATTATTTTTTACTCATTGACTTTATATGTGGCATCTGAGCAGAGGATGTCGTTGTGGCTTGGGCAGCCCTTTGAGACATTTGTGGTTAAAGGCTGTATAAGTAAACTGTGATTGATTGATGATTGATATAATCTTCATTTTAGCATATTAATAATACTCCGTGTATAGTTCAAAATTATTATTATTATTTTTTTTTTTTCAAATAAGATGTTATGGTTTTTCTCACATAGAAAATCTTGTTTACATATTCGGCAACACCCCAAGGATGCTTAGTTTAAGTTGAATGTTAGTTTTTTTTAGAATAAAATACTTATTTCTATCTTATAAGACCTGCTAATTTCTAGATGTACAAAACCTGATTTAGGATGTCTTAAGTAAAATTAACTAACTGCATGGACAAATAAATTCACTAGTTTTTAGTATTGTTCTTCTGATATCTAGTCTTTTATTTTGTCAGCTTTTTTTGCAGTGTATATTATTGCTAGCTAACCGGATAACCAACACTGTTTTGTACTGTACTGAACTTTGCAGTTTCATACAAACCTCCAAAAAAAGTAAAAAACAAACTGTATAAACAATAGAAAAATTGCTTTGAACCAGAAAAAATCCTGGAATTGGCAAATGTAACATAGCTACATACTAGATAGCTCACTCCTTAACAATTAAAGTACGCTATCAATGCCCCCAATAAAACACGGGTATATTTATACAACATAGACCTTTTTAAAACGCTATACTAAATGACCCATTTAAAACACTGTACTCAATATTTTACAACTAAATAGATGATCAAATTTCGTCATGTTTTTAAACGGCATTGTCGTTTACTTTCTCTATTCGAGGAACACTTCAAATGGGGTTTTACCGTCGCAAGATTTTTTCCCATGTATGAACCATATACATTGCAAATTATTTGCGACTTGCCAAGATTGAAAATTGTATTTCTAGAAATTTCCCTAGTTATTTAATTATTTTTTACTCATTGACTTTATATGTGGCATCTGAGCAGAGGATGTCGTTGTGGCTTGGGCAGCCCTTTGAGACATTTGTGGTTAAAGGCTGTATAAGTAAACTTTGATTGATTGATGATTGATATAATCTTCATTTTAGCATGAATAATATTAATAATACTTTGTGTGTAGTTCAAAATTATTATTATTATTTTTTTCAAATAAGATGTTATGGTTTTTCTCACATAGAAAATCTTGTTTACATATTCGGCAACACCCCAAGGATGCTTAGTTTAAGTTGAATGTTAGTTGAATGTTTGTTTTCAGAATAAAATACTTATTTCTATCTTATATGACCTGCTAATTTCTAGATGTACAAACCCTGATTTAGGATGTCTTAAGTAAAATTAACTAACTGCATGGACAGATAAATTCACTAGTTTTTAGTATTGTTCTCCTGAAATCTAGTCTTTTATTTTGTCAGCTCTTTTTTGCAGTGTATATTATTGCTAGCTAACCGGATAACCATCACTGTATTGTACTGTACTGAACTTTGCAGTTTCATACAAACCTCCAAAAAAAATAAAAAACAAACTGTATAAACAATAGAAAAATTGCTTTGAACCAAAAAAAATCCTGGAATTGGCAATGTAACATAGCTACATACTAGATAGCTCACTCCTTAACAATTAAAGTACGCTATCAATGCCCCCAATAAAACACGGGTATATTTACACAACATAGACCTTTTTAAAACGCTATACTAAATGACCCATTTAAAACACTGTACTCCATATTTTACAACTAAATAGATGATCAAATTTCGTCATGCTTTTAAACGGCATTGTCGTTTACTTTCTCTTTTCGAGGAACACTTCAAATGGGGTTTTACCGTCGCAAGATTTTGTCCCATGTATGAACCATATACATTGCAAATTATTTGCGACTTGCCAAGATTGAAAATTGTATTTCTAGAAATTTCCCTAGTTATTTAATTATTTTTTACTCATTGACTTTATATGTGGCATCTGAGCAGAGGATGTCGTTGTGGCTTGGGCAGCCCTTTGAGACATTTGTGGTTAAAGGCTGTATAAGTAAACTGTGATTGATTGATGATTGATATAATCTTCATTTTAGCATATTAATAATACTCCGTGTATAGTTCAAAATTATTATTATTATTATTTTTTTTCAAATAAGATGTTATGGTTTTTCTCACATAGAAAATCTTGTTTACATATTCGGCAACACCCCAAGGATGCTTAGTTTAAGTTGAATGTTAGTTTTTTAGAATAAAATACTTATTTCTATCTTATAAGACCTGCAAATTTCTAGATGTACAAACCCTGATTTAGGATGTCTTAAGTAAAATTAACTAACTGCATGGACAAATAAATTCACTAGTTTTTAGTATTGTTCTTCTGATATCTAGTCTTTTATTTAGTCAGCTCTTTTTTGCAGTGTATATCAGAATCAGAATCGTTTTATTGCCATTGTTTGAGAACGGGTTCACAAACTAGGAATTTTTCTTGGTGCAAACGTGCGACATAAAACACATATAACACATATTTGGTATAAAAAAGAGCTGTGACTGAGCTATCATATAGACTTAGAAGGGATTCAAGGAATTCAAGGAGCTGCTGTTAGGAGTTATTGTTCATTTGCCTGATGGCCGAGGGGAAAAAACTGTTCAGGTGGCGGGAGGTGTGGGTCTGGATGGAGCGTAGTCTCCTGCCTGAAGGGAGAGGGGAGAATAGTTTGTGTCCAGGGTGAGAAGAGTCAGCTGTGATCCGACCCACACGCCTCCTGGTCCTGGAGGAGAACAGGTCCTGGAGGGATGGGAGCTTGCAGCCAATCACCTTCTCAGCAGCACGTACGATGCGCCGCAGTCTATTCTTATCCTGGACTGTGGCGCCGGGGAACCACACTGTGATGGAGGAGGTCAGGATGGACTCTATGATGGCTGAGTAAAACTGCACCAGCATCTCGGTCGGCACCTTAAGTTTCCTCAGCTGCAGCAGGAAGTACATCCTCTGCTGGGCCTTCTTGATGAGGGAGCTGATGGTCAGCTCCCACTTGAGGTCCTGGGTGATGGTGGTGCCCAAGAAACGGAAGGAGTCCACAATGGGGACGGGGGTGGGAGAGTCAATCAGGGTGAGGGGGGATGGTGGGGCTGTGACTTTCCTGAAGTCCATGATCATCTTCACTGTTTTCTGGGCGTTCAGCTCCAGGTTGTTGAGGCTGCACCAGGACGTCAGCCGGTCCACCTCTCTCCTGTAGGCGGACTCATCGCCATTCGAGATGAGCCCGATGAGGGTGGTGTCATCCGCAAACTTGAGCAGTTTTACGGATTGGTGACTGGAGGTGCAGCAGTTTGTATACAGGGAGAAGAGCCAGGGGGAGAGTACACAGCCCTGAGGAGTACCAGTGTTCGTGGTTCGACTGTCCGAGACAATCTTCCCCAGCCGTACGTGCTGTCTTCGGTCTGTCAGGAAGTCATTGATCCAACTGCAGAGGGAGTTGGGCACGCTGAGCTGGTAGAGCTTGTCTAGTAGCAGTCCAGGGAGGATGGTGTTGAAGGCAGAGCTGAAGTCCACAAACAGGATCCTAGCGCAGGTTCCTGGGGAGTCCAGATGCTCCAGGATGAAGTGGAGGGCCAGGTTCACTGCATCATCCACAGACCTGTTGGCTCTGTAGGCGAACTGCAGTGGGTCCAGGAGGGGGGCGGTGATGTCCTTGAGGTGGGGCAGGACCAAGCGCTCAAAGGACTTCATGACCACAGACGTCAGCGCGACCGGCCTGTAGTCATTTAGTCCTGTGATCCGTGCTTTCTTGGGGACAGGGACAATGGTAGAGGTCTTAAAGCAGGACGGCACGCGGCATAGCTCCAGAGAGGTGTTAAAAATGTCAGTGAAGACAGGAGCCAGCTGGTCCGCACAGTGTCTGAGAGTGGAGGGGGAGACACCATCCGGCCCGGGGGCCTTCCGCGTATTCAGCTTCAAGAACTGCTGGCGTACATCCTCTTCTTTGATGGAGAGGGTCTTTACAGTCTTATGATGCGAGAGTCCGGTCATTCAGGGCCTGGGGGGTTTTGGGCTAAAAGTTCGTAAGGGCCCTTAGACCTCTCCAAACTGCCGCAGAATCATTGGAGCGGAACTGTTCCTGTAGACGGTTAGAGTACACAGATTTAGCTTTCTCCACTTCCCTGGTGAAGTGGTACTTCGCTTCTCTGTATGTACTTCGGTCCCCGCTTCTCCACGCAGCCTCCTTCTTCTTGCGCAGCTGTCGGAGCTTGGGTGTGAACCAGGGCTTGTCGTTGTTATAACAAACCCTGGTGCGCGTTGGAATGATGTGCGCCTCATTGAACTGTATGTATGAGGTCACAGTGTCCGTATACTCGTCCAGATTGTTCGTGGCCGCTCCAATTGTCTCCCAGTCTGTCGTTTCCCAACAAGCACGCAACTCGTCCACAGACTTGGCGGTGAAACACTTAATGTTCCTCATAACAGGTTTAGCCAGTTTCAGTCTCTGTCTGTATGACGGGATTAAGTGCACCATCACGTGATTTGATAGTCCAAGAGCAGCGCGCGGGACTGCATGAAAAGCCTTGCTCAATGTAGTGTAGCAGTGATCCAGCGTGTTCTCCTCTCTAGTCGGGCATTTAATAAACTGTCTATACTTTGGTAATTCCTGGCTCAAATTTCCCTTGTTAAAGTCACCAAGCACGATAACAAGAGAGTCAGGAAAAGACTGCTCCACATGTAAGATCTGCCTTGCGAGCGCGCGCTGAGCGTCACGCACGTCCGCGCCGGACGGGATGTAAACAGCCACGAGAATGAATGAAACAATCTCACGCGATGAGTAAAAGGGCTTACAGTGGATGAAATAATATTCCAGAGAGGAAGAACAGTGTCTAAAAATGACAGTCACGTCTGTGCACCAGCTATTGTTGATAAAGAAGCATAGTCCCCTGCCTCTTTTTTTGCCAGAGAGCGCCGCGTCTCGGTCCGCGAGGAGGAGATGAAAGCCCTCCAGTTGAAGCGTGCTGTCCGGGACACTTGCGCTCAGCCAAGTCTCCGTGAAACACAACACACATGATGAGGAGAAGTCCTTGTTCCTTCTCATCAGCAACGCTAGCTCGTCCATCTTGTTGGCAAGTGAGTGGACGTTGGAGAGGAAGATGCCCGGTAGAGGCGTGCGTAATCCCTGTCCGCGAAGACGGACAAGTGCGCCCGCTCTCTTTCCTCGTCGATGCGGTTTCCCTCTTTTGATCGCAGAATGGACCAAATCCGCAGCTGACGCTAAGATGACCGGTAACAAGTCCATAGGGATGGTGGATCTGATGTTCAGTAGCTCTTCACGGGTGTAAGAGCACCCGGAAACACAATTTATGTACAAAAACAAACAAAACAGAGCGCACGAAAGCACCGAGGCAGCCTTCATCGGCGCCATGATGATGACGTATATTATTGCTAGCTAACCGGATAACCATCACTGTTTTGTACTGTACTGAACCTTGCAGTTTCATACAAACCTCCAAAAAAAGTAAAAAACAAAATGTATAAACAATAGAAAAATTGCTTTTACCCTGAAAAAAATCCTGTAATTGGCAAATGTAATGTAGCTACATACTAGATAGCTAACAATTAGAGTATATCCTCGCAATGCCCCCAATAAAACACAGGTATATTTACACAACATAGACCTTTTTAAAACGCTACACTTTACATTGTACAACTAATTGACCCATTTAAAACATCGCACTTTGTATTTGACAACTAAATAGAGGATTTTAAACGGCATTGTCTTTTACTTTCTCTATTTGAGGAACACTCCAATTGGGGGTTTTTACCGTCGCAAGATGGCGGTCGCGACGTCGCTTTCAGATCCTCCTGGTGTTGCATAACCGCCCATGCCACAGCCGCGCAGGCGCTTAAAATAAATAATTATTATAACAATTTCCACACAAACATGACGCTAAAGGACAGCACAGGTAACCCGAAAACTCCAACATTGGTGTTTTCGTTTGAGGACGCGGCTCGTCTTGTTTTTCACCACCGAGTGACAGCAGCGAGCAGGCTGGGTAAATGTCTTCATTTGGGCACGGAAGTGTGACGTCATGACGCAAATGAACAAAAAAAAACAGAAGCACGCACGGACGTCAGAGATCTGACGTATGGCATAGTTTACCTTAGTAACAGAGGGAACAAAACATAGAGAGAAAAAAACTGCAGACGTTTTAATTGTCCAGTTTTTTTTAAACTTTTACACACCCATTTGGACATATAAGTAGGTGCAGTCTTACAAATATGATAATGCTGAGCTTTGAGGTTATGGTTTAGTTGTTTTCTTTTAGCAACAGCCTCCTCCAAGCTGCAAAATGCAACAATTTAACTTGCATATTTTTAATCATTTTTTTAAAAATGCATTAATGTGTCCTCTATTACATCACTTTAATTTTGTTTTGCATCACACAAACTGCCTTAGTGCCGTGCATTGTGTGCCAAATAAAATCACAGACAAAATGCATCAATTTAAATATCACTCACATTTTTATTTACGTACATCTCAAACATTCAATGTTTATACTCTTTTCCTCTGTAAAAAAAATAAATAATTTAAATCTCATAAATTAAGTAAGAAGACTGAAGTTTTCACAGAAAACTTCATACAATATAAGACCTATGGTTAAAGTTTTCACAAGCATCTCATTTCACATGGCAAAAGTCGAGACTATTGCTTTAAATAAGACAAAGACTAATGTAGCACCAAAATCATCAGAACTGATACATGGATAACTCGGTGGCGTTAGTTGAAACATGCTTGCTACAATGGTGGTAAGGTATATAAAATTCTTCCTGATACATTCCGTAGCCCTTTTTTTAATGCACAGACAGTGTGCCAATTCATGAAAGAGTCTCTTAAAGGGCCAGCAGCGTCGGGGAGCTGAGCGAATCGGACGACTGCTCGTTGCTGCTGCTCCTCCTGTGGGCCACGCCGCACGTGGGCAAGGTGTCCGCCTCGGGGAAGGTGAACATGAAGGAGGACGTGAAGGTGGTGCACGTTGGGGTGCAGGTCACCACGGGCGTGCACAGGGGCTCAAAGTCGCCTCTGCTCACAGACGGGTGCAGCACCTCCCAGTCCTGGGCGGCGCACATCGAGCTGGAGAGGTCCACCTCGGGGACGGACCTCGACGACCTCTCCAGCTCCGTCTTGGCGAGGAGGTCCAGCGATTCCTCCAGCACGGCGGAGGCGTCCAAGTCGGACATTTTCACCGTGGTGGCGCCGGAGAAGATGGCCGTAGTCGTGCTTGGCTGGGGGCTCTCGGAGTGGGCAGGAGAGATGGACGCCATTGGGAAGTCGGCGTCCAACTCAGCTGGGACTTTGCAGGCGGGCCGGTGGGCCGCCAGGATGAACTCCAGCCTCTCCTTCTCCTTCAAAAGGTTTGCGATGTCATTCTGCAGGCTGGACTTCTCGTCCTCCAACTCATCAGTTTCCTGCAAAAGTGCATTCATTAGCTTAACTGGCAAGAAAATGCGGCGAAATGCACTTCAATGAAGAAAAGACTTACAGCTTGAAGAGTGTCGGTCAGCTCTCGCCTCCTGTTGCGGCATTTAGCGGCCGCCTGCTTGTTCCGCTCCCTGCGGACTCTCTTTTTCTCCTCCTCTTCTGGAGAAATCTGCCCGGAAGAAGTCAACAAGTAAGTCACCAGTGCAGAAATAAGCAACACTATGCATGGATGATGCAGGGTTCTTTTAGAACGCACCTGTTCCACTCTACTCCTCCTGTTGGAGCCGTGAGGCCGGGATGCAGAAGCCCTCATGGCCGCCCCGGGGTAGGCAGGGCTGGGTCTGGAGCCGTAGGGGTGAGCCCTGTGTGACGGGGCCACGGAGGAGATAAGCGGCTGGACCATCCACTGCAGGTCTGGGCAGGTGGAGATGGCCGTTACCGTGGGGACGAAGGAGGCACTTGAGGTTGTCAGGTCGGTGAAATCCTTCAGGGGAAAAGGAGAGCAGAGATTCAGAAGATGTGGAGATGGTGTTTTATGAATGAAGCTACTAAAAATAGCCTTGTGATGTCATCAGTGACGTCGCTATAGTTTTTGCAATTTCTAGACACTTGCAGATTTGAGGAAGTGCACATACCTGAGACTGTGGGGATCCCACGCTGGAGTAAGAGCCGGCGGGTGACGGGTAGTAGCCCACGTTGTCACCGGCGGGAGACGCGGTGCTGCACCGGGAAGACGAGTCGCACTCCGGGTTGAAAGAGTTGAACATCATCGCTGCAGCAGAACAAAATGATCCGGACAGACTCAACAGAAGCGGGCAAATAGTTAGAAGACGCCTTCCGTAGGCTGGTGAGGAAGTTTAAAAGTTTTGTTGTGGTCCTGATCTGCGTGGAAGCGAGAAAACAAACTGGCGTGTTTGACAGCTCGCAGCCTCTTTATAGCCTGGGAGTGGGCCGCTCCAATGACGTCGACAAAGGGGGCGGGGCATATCGAGTGGAGCTCGACACAAAACCGGAAGGAAAAACTCGGCGAGCACAACTTACATTCATTTAAAACGCTTTAAAGACGCAACAAATCGACATTTGAAGAGAATATAAGCGTGGTTGTGTTAAAAAAACGCAGATAGTTAGCATTCGCTCACCTCGCGCGCTCGCAGAATGGAAGATTCCGCTCGGGATCCCCACACGTCACTTGCCTAATATGGCGCATCCTGTAAAAGGGGGCGGGCTCTGCTGGGAAATCCGAGATTGGCCGACGTGACGTTACGTAAAAAAAACACAACAAATAGGGAGACTGTTGTGGAAAGTCAACAAGGAGAGATAATGCTCAGCAAAAATGACATGCTACAAATACACCAACATCTAAAGAACGTCAAATAAGTTGTAGCAGTTTTTTGTTTTTTTTTAATTTACAAATGGTGGGATAATCACTCTTTTAAATGGATGCATTTAGACTTTATATACAGTACAGGCCAACAGTTTGGACACACCTTCTCATTTCAATGCGTTTTTCTTTATTTTCATGACTATTTACATTGTAGATTGTCACTGAAGGCATCAAAACTATGACACCTGTGAAGTGAAAACCATTTCAGTTGACTACCTCTTGAAGCTCACAGAGAGAATGCCAAAAGTGTGCAAAGCAGTAAACAGAGAAAAGGGTGGCTATTTTGAAGAAACTAGAATATAAAACATGTTTTCAGTTATTTCACCTTTACATAACTCCACATGTGTTCATTCATAGTTTTGATGCCTTCAGTGACAATCTACAATGTAAATAGTCATGAAAATAAAGAAAACGCATTGAATGAGAAAGTGTGTCCAAACTTTTGGCCTGTACTGTATGTAGCATACATATTGATGTCTTATTCAAATAAATATTCTCCTACTTTTGAGGTTATGCCACACTCGGGGAAAATATATGATGAAAGTACTGTAAATAAATAATCCCATTTAGGAATTATATTGCAAGTACGTATTATACAGATTTCTCCAGCCTATCAATCAAAGATTTGACAAAAGTACAAATAGTCATTATTATTATTTTATATAGTGTTGAAAACCTTCACAGATAATATATAAATATCGTGTGTGTGTATATCCATCCATCAATTTTCCACCGCTTGTCCCACTCGGGGACAACCCTACTAAGCCCACGGTGTTGCCCTGTGTGTGTGTGTGTGTGTGTATATATATATATATATATATACAGGTATATATATATATATATATGTATATATATATATATACACACACACATACAGTATATATACATACATATATATATACATACATATATATATATATACATATATATATGTGTGTGTATATGTATACATATATATGTGTGTGTGTGTGTATATATACATATATATATATATATATATATATATATATATATATATATATATATATATATATATATATATATATATATATATATATATATATATATATATATATATATATATATATATACCTTAATTATAAAAAGTGTTATTTATTTATCATTTTTATATTATAAAAAAAAATAGTACAAAATATGGAACAAATACTTAAAATATATATATATATAATATTAATAATCATTTTGTATTTGAAGTATTATAGTCTTGTAATACCAAAATGCTAAAATTTGAATGAGTGTCCTCTTAAGGCTTTAGGAATGCACTTTAATCTGTTTTATCTATTCTTTATCTACGCAAGGAACATGACAATGAGCACTCAAACACCACTAAGCAAACCATTCCACTGCAAAGTACACAGAGTATACGCACTTCGCGGTCCCCTAGGCAGTACTTGTACCTTCAGGAAGGGTGTGTATGTACAGTAGCTGCAGAGCAAGATACTTGGGTGTACTTTTGCATACAAAGGTGTTCCCCAATGGAGGGAATCCTTATAGCCTGCATCATAACGACGTCAGGCTTGGAAATTATCTTTGCAACATTGTTGCCTATGACTACATAAGAACATATTTTTTTAATATAGCATGCTTTTTTTTGAGTGAAGAATGTATTGCCGCGCAATGTAAATAATTGCAGGTCTTCATAAATGTCAATAAGGCTAAAAATGTAGCATAAACATACACAATATTAACATATAAATATAGCATGCATACATATGTTGTTTACATAATCAAAACTATAATGAGCAAAAATATGATCATAGTATGTAGCTATGAAAGTCATTTATTATTTAGAGTTTCGAGTAAAAGGCTCATTAATATGTAGGTTAAAGGCTTTATGTTTTGTTTCCCGCGCTGGTGTTTTGTTGAATATTCCTGGTAGTCATGGCAACACTCCACCCCTTCGCGTCAGTGACGTACTTACTGTCGTATGGCAACCAAGATTGTTTATGTCTAGACAGAGGTATCACTCAAGCGGGTGAAAAAAAACCCAGACACTCCCCCGGCCGGCTCGGAGACGTGATGTCAAAGAGAAGCTCGGAGAAAGAATGCGGAGTGAGAGGTCTTTCTGCTGGTGCGTGAAATAGAACACCAGCAAGGCGAGGGCATTGTGGCGTCTTCCAGTATTTAGTTTGCCTGGTTGACAGGAGGACAAACTTGCCAGTCGAGCTCGCAATATTTGTTGTCCAAGTACAAGTCTTTTGTAATCGTACTTGGCAACACGCAGAGGACATGTTCTGATCTTGTTTTGGGCTAATTAGCCTTAATCATTACACATTCCTGCACTAGAAAGTGAACTCAATTCTCACGCTGCCTTGGGGCAAACACAGCCTTTGGGGGTGACCTTTGACCCCCTTAGCAGTGGACTACCTAATGATGTGCCAGTAAATGAACCCTCCTTATTAGAGGGGCAGCGTCTGCCGGGAAGTAGCCCCTCTGAGAGAGGAGCGAGCCCCCACCCCCTTGTATTCTTCTCACTACACAACAGCCCTGTGACATCATACAAAAGCTAAAAATAGCCCTAGGAATGGCATGAGGGTAACACTTTTAAAACCGGGCCGAGCACATTTTAAAAAAGATAAAGACCGGGGGGGGGACGGGACGTCTACCATCGCTCCTCCTAGTCAAAGATCCTCTATGTGACAGGAAGACTTTGCTGTTTTTAAGGCCTTACTATAAAAACGCTGGTCAAAAAGTATTTTATCCGACAAAAAGATTGTGCTGTTTTAAAGCACTTTGTCAGTTTCTACAGAACCCAAAACCAGTGAAGTTGGCATGTTGTGTAAATAGTAAATAAAAACAGAATACAATGATTTGCAAATCCTTTTTAACTTATATTCAATTGAATAGACTGCAAAGACAAGATACTTAATGTTCGAACTGAGAAACTAAATTTTTTTTTTTTGCAAATAATCTTTAACTTAGATGTGATTAATGGCAGCAACACATTGCAAAAAAAGTTGGCACAGAGGCATTTTTTAACACTGTGTTACATGGCCTTTCCTTTTAACAACAGTCAGTAAACGTTTGGGAACTGAGGAGACCAATTTTTGAAGCTTTTCAGGTGGAATTCTTTCCCATTCTTGCTTGATGTACAGCTTAAGTTGTTCAACAGTATCCGTTGTGGTATTTTAGGCTTCATATTGCGCCACACTTTATTAATGGGAGACAGGTCTTGACTACAGGCAGGCCAGTCTAGTACCAGCACTCTTTTACTATGAAGCCACGCTGTTGTAACACGTGGCATGGTGTTGTCTTACTGAAGTAAACAGGGGCGTCCATGATAATGTTGCTTGGATGGCAACATATGTTGCTCCAAAACCTGTATGTACCTTTCAGCATTAATGGTGCCGTCACAGATGTGTAAGTTACCCATGCCTTGGGCATTAATACACTCCCATACCATCACAGATGCTGGCTTTGAACTTTGCACTTATAACTGGATGGTTCTTTTCCTCTTTGTTCCGGAGGATACAACGTCCACAGTTTCCAAAAACAATTTGAAATGTGGACTCGTCAGACCACAGAACACTATTCCACTTTGCATCAGTCCATCTTAGATGAGCTCGGGCCCAGCAAAGCCGACGGCGTTTCTGGGTGTTGTTGATAAATGGCTTTGGCTTTGCATAGTAAGAGTTTTAACTTGCACTTACAGATGTAGCGACCAACTGTAGTTACTGACAGTGGTTTTCTGAAGTGTTCCTGAGCCCATGTGGTGATATCCCTTACACACTGATGTACAAATCCCTTGCAATAGCTCGTTGAGAGGAGCACTCTGCTGTTTTTAGGTACCTACTACAAAAACACTTGTGGAAGACTGAGGTGATTTGGTGCGTTTGCATATTGCTAAAACTATGCACAAAGCAAACTACCCAAGAATGTACAAAACAAGTTTTGAACAAAAGAGGAGAAATATAACATTAATAAAAAAATTCAACCTAAAACATTTGTACAACACTTAAAGGGGTCATATTATGATCCCCCCCCCCCCCCCCCCCCCTAAACACTACCTTGTGATCTACATGACAAGTAATGGTGGTTGTTTGGTCAAAATGTTGCATAGATTATTTTACAGACCATCTTGAAGTTGCTTTCTGACCATCTCTTCAAGATGTGCCGTTTTGGGGGCGGTCTTATTTACGTGCCTCCACTTTGACTGCGTCTACTCCACGTTGTAGTTTTTAGCGCTTCCATATGGAGTCTACTGACAGATATAAGTTTGAAATATACACTACTTTCTATTAAAAATGGCAACAGCGAAGGATGCATGTGCATGTACCTTCCAGTCTGCCCCACAACAAGAGTACAGAGAAAAACAAGGAACTTCTTGACTACAGTTTCTCAGTTGTGGTCCGTATCAGCACTCAGTTGTAATATACTTTTCCACCACTTGTGGCAGTAAAGAGTCAGTTAGTTCAGGGTGGTGTATTAGTTTGGACAACTAAACAAGAGGCGCCATGTTTGGTACGTAGCTAGGACGTGTGCGGATGTGTCCGGAAGCATGCAGTTGTCCTGACATTAGCTTTCCTGACAAAATAAACCAAAATAATAATAATAAAGTATAATAATAGCTCGAAATATGCTCCAGCTCACAAACCTACAATAAACCATGCTTTTATTTCGTGAAAGCAGTATATATACTATTAATTTTGCGGCCGTTTTTGATGCACTCCAATAGTACATTCATGCATTGTTTAGAGCAGGGGCGTCAAACTTGTTTTCATTGAGGGCCACACCGCAGTCATGGCTGCCATTCAAGGGCCGCTTGTAACAGTAAATAATTAATGAATTTGCCTATGAATTAGAACATTTAAAAAAATATTACATAAAGAGTAAAATAAATCTGTGTATTTTACCACAGTTTTTTACAGAAAAAAAACTGGCAGCTTAGTTGCCTGACTTTTACTGTAAAATATAGAGGTTTTTTTAAATCATTATTATTTTTACAAAATATATATAAATAGAAATACAGTACCGCTGTTTAATTTAATTTTGGCAACTCAGCTGCCAGTTATTTACCATAATAAAATGTGGTAGCATAAAATCATCAACCATGGATTTTACAGTAAAAAAACCAACAAAAAACTGACAGCTCAGTCGACAGAATTTTACTGTAAAAAACAAACTGGTTGTTTTTTTTCAACTTACAGTAACATGCTGTAAAAAAAAAAACTCCCTAAATTTCACAGTAAAATCTATTGGTCATTTTTATAGTGTACAATTTGATGGATAACTTGCTTCAAAATCATAAGTTAAGCAGATATTTATGTATTTATTTGGATTTTGACAAAAAAAGTTAGATAATATAATATTTGTTGCGATATTGGACACAATTTTTTTCCCCTGTCAAAAAAACCCCCCAAAAAACTCCTAATACCTTTAGTAAGAAAAAAAGAAAGTAAAGAAAGTACATATAAGGTATTTTATTGACACATACTATTTCCAGGCTTTTTGCGGGCCATATAAAATGACGTGGAGGGCAAGATCTGGCCCGCGGGCCTTGAGTTTGACACCCCTAGTTTAGAGTGACCGGCGCCTCTCTAACACGCTCCCGTCAGCGGAATGTACATCAAAAAAATAAACAACAACCAAACATAAACGCATTACCCTCATTTAGCTAAAATCGACTGTAACTTTTGGGACATAAATTGAGGTGAAATTATAACTTTTGTAAGAAATATGTTGGTCATCACTGCGCTATATACTGTATGCTTGTGCTTTTAGAATATTTTTCATGGGTTTTGCTGTGACGAGTCATGGTTTCCTGATTTCTTTATCACCTTATTAACTTGAATACTGAATTAATGCTGCTTTTTACTGCAATAGTTGTTAGTTTAGTTTGGATTAGTGGTGACACATGCAGAAAAGGGGGAATTTTAAAGCAAAGTTCTGTCAGGCAACGTGTATTAATTCACTGTGACTGGACCCCGACTTAAACAAGTTGAAAAACTTATTTGGGTGTTACCATTTAGTGGTCAATTGTACGGAATATGTACTTCACTGTGCAACCTACTAATAAAAGTCTCAATCAATCAATCAATCAATCAATCAATCGAGATATTGCACCTTCCCTATATGTATGCCTGCTTGCTTCACACCAGAAACTGTTGTTATTGGCTCTCCACCTTTACTTCACATATTTTTCTCCTTTCTGGGTCTTGGGGAGACTTATGCAATTGCTTCCCGCATTTATTGCGATTGTCGCATCCCCATGCCGCACAACAAGCCATGTTTACTCGGCAAACACTCTTCAATTAAAAGAAATGTACAAAAACCAAAACCAGTGAAGTTGGCATGTTGTGTAAATTGTAAATAAAAACAGAATACAATGATTTGCAAATACTTTTCAACCTTAATTTGACTGAATAGACTGCAAAGACAAGATACTTAACGTTCGAACTGGAAAACTTTGTTATTTATTGAAAATATTAGCTCATTTGGAATTTGATGCCTGCAACATGTTTCAAAAAAGCTGGCACAAGTGGCAAAAAAGACTGAGAAAGTTGAGGAATGCTCATCAAACACTCATTTGGAACATACCACAGGTGAACAGGCTGATTGGGAACAGGTGGGTGCCATGATTGGGTATAAAAACAGCTTCCAAGAAATGCTCAGTCATTCATAAACAAAGATGGGGCAAGGGTCACCGCTTTGTGAACAAATGCGTGAGCAAATTGTTGAACAGTTTAAGAACAACATTTCTCACGAGCTATTGCAAGGAATTTAGGAATTTCACCATCTACGGTCCGTAATATCATCAAAAGGTTCAGAGAATCTGGAGAAATCACTGCACGTAAGCGATGATATTACAGACCTTCGATCCCTCAGGCGGTACTGCATCAAAAAGCGACATCATTGTGTAAAGGATATCACCACATGGGCTCAGGAACACTTCAGAAAACCACTGTCAGCAACTACAGTTTGTCGCTACATCTGTAAGTGCAAGTTAAAACTCTACTACGGCGTGGCGAAGTTGGTAGAGTGGCCGTGCCAGCAATCGGAGGGTTGCTGGTTACTGGGGTTCAATCCCCACCTTCTACCATCCTTGTCACGTCCGTTGTGTCCTTGGGCAAGACACTTCACCCTTGCTCCTGATGGCTGCTGGTTAGCGCCTTGCATGGCAGCTCCCGCCATCAGTGTGTGAATGTGTGTGTGAATGGGTGAATGTGGAAATACTGTCAAAACGTTTTGAGTACCTTGAAGGTAGAAAAGCGCTATACAAGTATAACCCATTATCATTACTATGCAAAGCGAATGCCATTTATCAACAACACCCGGAAACCATGCCGGCTTTGCTGGATCCGAGCTCATCTAAGATGGACTGATGCAAAATGGAAAAGTGTTCTGTGGTCTGACGAGTCCACATTTCAAATTGTTTTTGGAAACTGTGGACGTTGTGTCCTCTGGACAAAAGAGGAAAAGAACCATCCGGATTGTTATAGGCGCAAAGTTGAAAAGCCAGCATCTGTGATGGTATGGGGGTGTATTAGTGCCCAAGGCATGGGTAACTTACACATCTGTGAATGCACCATTAATGCTGAAAGGTACATACAGGTTTTGGAACAACATACTGTCGTGGTCAAAAGTTTACATACACTTGTAAAGAACATAATGTCATGGCTGTCTTGAATTTCCAAAAATTTCTACAACTCTTATTTTTGTGTGATAGAGTGATTGGAGCACATACTTGTTGGTCACAAAAAACATTCATGAAGTTTGGTTATTTTATGAATGTATTATGTGTCTACTGAAAATGTGACCAAATCTGCTGGGTCAAAAGTATACATACAGCAATGTTAATATTTGGTTACATGTCCCTTGGCAAGTTTAACTGCAATAAGGCGCTTTTTTGGTAGCCATCCACAAGCTTCTGGTTGAATTTTTGACCACTCCTCTTGACAAAATTGGTGCAGTTCAGCTAAATGTGTTTCTTCAGCATTGTCCACACGTTTAAGTCAGGACTTTGGGAAGGCCATTCTAAAACCTTAATTCTAGCCTGATTTAGCCATTCCTTTACCACTTTTGTTTCATCTGACCACAGAACTTCCCTCCAGAAGGTCTTATCTTTGTCCATGTGATGTCAGATGAAACAAACAGTCCACGACCACTATCGCTCGCCTGCGACACAAACTAACAAGCCAAATATTAGTCCTTGAACATTGCTCCAAAGTACGGATTTTGGGTTGATTTATTGTGCATACAAAACTAAACATTGACTTGTGCAAAGGCAGTAATATATGATACAACAATGTGGCAGCTGAAAAAAGGACTTTCCCATCCATCCCCTCTTTTACCACACAGGATAAACCCGCCAGGTAAACAGCTGATTGTACAAACCCCAAAACCAGTAAAGTTGGCACGTTGTGTAAATGGTAAATAAAAACAGAATACAATGATTTGCAAATCCTTTTCAACTTATATTCAATTGAATAGACTGCAAAGACAAGATACCTAACGTTCGAACTGGAAATCGTTGTTATCTTTTGCAAATATTTGCTCATTTGGAATTTGATGCCTGCAACATGTTTCAAAAAAGCTGTCACAAGTGGCAAAAAAGACTGAGAAAGTTGAGGAATGCTCCTCAAACACTTATTTGGAACATCCTACAGGTGAACAGGCTAATTGGGAACAGGTGGGTGCAAGGAATTTAGGGATTTCACTATCTACGGTCCGTAATATCAAAAGGTTTAGAAAATGGATGGATGGATGGGTTCAGAGAACCTGGAGAAATACCTGCACGTAAGCAATGATATTAAGGACATTCCATCAAAAAGTGACATCAGTGTGTAAAGGATATCACCACATGGGCTCAGGAACACTTCAGAAAACCACTGTCAGTAGCTACAGTTTGTCGCTACATCTGTAAGTGCAAGTTAAAACTCTACTATGCAAAGCAAAAGCCATTTATCAACAACACCCAGAAATGCTGCCGGCTTCGCTGGGCCCGAGCTCATCTAAGATGGACTGATGCAAAGTGGAAAAGTGTTCTGTGGTCTGCCATTATATTCTAAGTTAATGACTTTTTTCAAAATAGAATTAAGTTACTCAGTTAGAACATTAAATATCTTGTCTTTGCAGTCTATTCTATTGAATATAAATTGAAAAAGATTTGCAAATCATTGTATTCTGTTTTTATTTACGAATTACACAACGGGCCAATTTCACTGGTTTTGGGTTTTTGACTATTTACAGTTTTGACGTGAGCCAACATGACTCGCGTCCCATAAGACTATAAAACTGGGAGCCATTACCTCCCTGCTTGGCACTCAGCATCAAGGGTTAGAATTGGGGGTTAAATCACCAAAATTATTCCTAGGAGCAGCCAACGCTGCTGCTCACTGCTCCCCTCACCTCCCAGGGGGTGAGGGTGATGGGTCAAATGCAGAGGACAATCTCACCACACCTAGTGTGTGGGTGACAATCATTGGTACTGTAACTTTAATATGTAACCATAGGATGAACTAATATACTATGATACTAAGACTATAGTGGCCATAAAAAAAGCTGCCTTGCACCCAGGCCCGGCCCTGACCAATCTGGCGCCCTAGGCAAGATTTTAGGTGGCGCCCCCCCACATCGGCAGTTAAGTGTATATACTCACAAAAAACCGAATAGCTTTGTCTTTGACCTTTTTTTTTTACTTAAAGAAAGCAAATTAACAATCAGAATAGTTAACAAGATAAAAAAATTGAATAAATAAATGAATACAAAAAATAAAAAATGAATATCTAACAATCAATTTATTGTCATCATTACAGTGAAATGCTGAATAGCAGAATGCAAAGTAACAGTATAAAATATTATATGAGAATGTTATGTTATGATTATCTTTAACCGAATCACAGCAGTGCTCAAATTAAAAAACAGCATTCCCTCTCATGTAATATTGCTTAATTAACATTAATGATGTGCACTTTAACAACTAGACTTACAACAATACCTAATATATAAATGGGTGGAAAAGTGACTATTACCTGCAGGTCAAACATTAGCTAACCAGAAGGCAATAACAATGTAAACAAAAAACACCTGCTTAAAAGTTCTAATACAAATGTCTCTGAGGAATGTAAGGTGGGAGTACTGTAATTACCTAACGTTACATTATTATTTTCCATAACAATTTAGCCCCCTCCACAATGTTAACCCGACGTTAAAACAGAACCAGCTATTTATTGATTAGCAATTGTCGAATCATGTAACATTAGCTTAATGCTAAAAAGCCAGGTTACTATCACATTCTGTAACAGACAAATAATTCCATGTAGGCTAACGTTACCTACCTGCTACCTCTGTCTTTTTCTCGTTTCTCCTCCTCTTCTTTTCTATTTTTTCTTCCCTGGGCACCTGACAGTTTTGGCCGTTTTGACATCTTGTGTTGATTTTTTGATGAGGTGACGTCCAAAAAGAGTCATGATACGGGAAGGGAGGGGGGGCGTAATGTTGTAACAAATAATATTTCTATTAAATAGGCTTTACTTTGCATTTTAATTAACATGGGATTATTTTTTGTATTTAGAAATAATAGTACCAACTTTTCTTTTTGTTTTGTTTTTTTCTCCAACATTTGTGGCACTGGCGTGGCGCCCCCTGATGGACGGCGCCCTTAGCATTTGCCTATACGGCCTATGCCACGGGCCGGCCCTGCTTGCACCCCTGCTCGCCGGAAGTGCCTTACATGGTCAGTGGTGTCCATTTGGCTATTGGTTGTTTTTTTTTGTCTGTTGCTGGAGGTCTATTTTTACACGCATGCGGCAGGTGAGACAGTAGTGGATTATACCCCCCCCCCCCCACCCCACCCCTTTCGTCGCCTCACGAAATAATCCCGCCAAACGTCTCACGTGCCATGGTTGATCGGCAAAAAAATGGCGTGATTAGAGCTCTTCCACGCTGCAGCGTGACGAGACAATGGTGCATGATGTATATGATGCAGATGTTGCATGCATGACGTGACGTACGTGCAGAGGGACACCTTCCACGCAGGGGGGGTCGTCGTCTCATATACGCATATTCCATTCCCACGTGCGTCGCACAACAAGATAGGACACAATGTATTATTATGTGGTTATTTTGTATATTATTAATTCGCTAAAAAGAGAAGATCACCTATGTTTTCCTATTTCCCCACCCCCCCTTTTTTGTGCAGAATGGTTCGCTCTCCCACATTTCATTCATAAAAATGCAGCTCACTATAAAAGGCGGGTCCCCCTCCCCACTCCCTACCATTCAATATCAAGCTGGCAAATGGAAGATAAGTGAGTTTTTTTTTCAAATGCTGTGATTTGTTCTTATTTTTCTAGAGAAACAATTATAAGTGATAATAATGCACCCGGATTCCAGCGCCGAGTTCGACTCGTCGTCGTCGTCATCGCCCAGCTGCAGCACAGCATCGCCCGGCGGGGACACCCCTGGGTGCAGCATGCAGGACTCGCTCTCATCAGCAGCTGAGGTGCAAACATTTAAAAATATATATATATATATATATATATATATTAACAAAAAAATGCATTTCATAGTTTTTAATTTTCATGCAATTATTTTTGTGTTCAGGATGTCGACAGCGGGGATTCGGACTGCCTCGTCCCCACTGCGAGTGCGTTCTCGTCGGGCGAGAAGTGCACGCTTCAGCCACCTCTGGTCCCCCTTGTCTCTCGGGGGAAACGCAAAAGTGGGAGCAAGAAGGCGAAGCCCCCCGGTGGCAGGAAATGGCAGAAGGAGCAGGTACACGCGTGGATGTGAATGATTAGATCTTGCAACAAACAAAAAAAATGGGACACGGTGTACTTTATAAAACAATAGCGTTCACGCATGTGGTGCGCCATGCATGCATCATTTCAATAATGACTCGAGAGTGCCCCCTATCTGCAGTCTTTCGTCCTTCTTCTTTTTCAAAATGGTCAATTTCTCTCTCTCTCTCTTTTTTTTTATATATATATATATATATATCTGCAGCCTTCTAAAGAAGAGGAGGAGAGGAGGAAGATTAGGAGGGAGAGGAACAAGATTGCTGCAGCAAAGTGCCGGAACAGGAGGAGGGAGCTGATAGACACCTTGCAAGCTGTCAGTATAGAAATCATGCAGCATTGTGTTGTTTATGTTAGAGCAGGGGTGTCAAGCGTACGGCCCGAGGGCCGGGTCAGGCCCGTGAACAGGTTCTATCCGGCCCGCGAGTTTGCTAAGTATAAAAATGTATCTGACATTTTTTTAATGAAAAGCTGTTCTAAATGTGTCCACTGGATGTCGAAATAGCAATTCTTTGTATCTTTGTAGATGATGCTACATATGTACAAAATAAACCACATTATGTTAGTACATCAGTCAAGGAAAATGATCAAACTACATAAATAACATCCTGTAATTTGATTTTGAGTCGAGGAAAATGATCAAACTACATAAAAAACATACTGTAATTTGATTTTGAGGCAAGGAAAATGATCAAACTACATAAATAACATACTGTAATTTGATTTTGAGTCGAGGAAAATGATCAAACTACATAAATAACATACTGTAATTAGATTTTCAGTCAAGGAAAATGATCAAACTACATAAAAAACATACTGTAATTTGATATTGAGTCAGGGAACATGATCAAACAACGTAAATAACATACTGTAATTTGATTTTGAGTCAAGGAAAATGATCAAACTACGTAAATAACATACTGTAATTTGATTTTGAGTCAAGGAACATGATCAAACTACGTAAATAACATACTGTAATTTGATTTTGAGTCAAGGAAAATGATCAAACTACATAAATAACATACTGTAATTAGATTTTCAGTCAAGGAAAATGATCAAACTACATAAAAAACATACTGTAATTTGATATTGAGTCAGAGAACATGATCAAACAACGTAAATAACATACTGTAATTTGATTTTGAGTCAAGGAAAATTATCAAACTACGTAAATAACATACTGTAATTTCATTTTGAGTCAAGGAACATGATCAAACTATGTAAATAACATACTGTAATTTGATTTTGAGTCAAGGAAAATGATCAAACTACATAAGTAACATACTGTAATTTGATTTTGAGTCAAGGAAAATGATCAAACTACATAAATAACATACTGTAATTTGATTTTGAGTCAAGGAAAATGATCAAACTACATAAATAACATACTGTAATTTGATTTTGAGTCAAGGAAAATGATCAAACTACATGAATAACATACTGTAATTTGATTTTGATATAATATGTTTATCTTGGTAGATTGAAAATTAACACCAATGAGCTGACTGATGAACATTACTACATTATTTATTCAGAAAATATAAATAACGACAAATAAAGATAGAATACTATTAACCGCAATATGTAAGTGTAAAAAAACAACAACATCATGATTTGTATAATTTCAGAATGTGCTTGTTCTATTTTTAAACCAAGATAATCTGAAGTTGTCTTTATTTTTAAGTTATCGTGCCGTGATTTTACCAGTCCGGCCCACTTGGGAGTAGATTTTTCTCCATGTGGCCCCCGATCTTAAATGAGTTTGACACCCCTGCGTTAAAGAGTTATTTTCTATGCAGGAAACTGACCAGTTAGAGGAGGAGAAGTCGGGTCTGCAGTCGGAGATAGAAGAGCTCCTGAAGGAGAAGGAGAGGCTGGAGCAGGTCTTGGCCTCGCACGATTCCTGCCAGCTCCAGCCTGCCACAGAGCGGGACGAGGAGGATGCGACGATGCAGGAGGCACCGGATTCTCCGCAGATGATGTCGCCTGAATGCAGCACGGGTCAAGAGCCGGAGCCCTGCATCCCGGCTGCAGCCATCTTGGGCGACTCCGACATCCTCCTGTGCTCCAGCGCCGACGAAGCGTCCCTGGCGGACCTGAAGGACGACTTGGACGACTTGGTGCCCAGCCTGGAGATGGAGGCGCTGACGTCCGAGGCGGCCGGGGCGGCCTTCGTCCCCGACATCTTGGACCTGAGCGGGCCTCTCTGCCTCCCCGACTGGGAAACCCTGTACAAGTCCGTGGCCGGGGATCTGGAATGTCTGCCGTCTTCCAGCCCCGCTTGCAACTACCGCAGCGTCTTCTCCTTCAACCTCTCGGAGATGGACACCCTGGCGGAGGGCGGCGAGACTCTCAAAGGCGGCCTCAACGCGTCAGAGTTCATGATGGACGGTCTCAACTCTCCAACGCTGCTGGCATTGTAGAGGCAAAGAGGGTTTATATGCAATGATGCTCATATTGTATCCTAAGCAGATTGTTGTAGTTGCTATGTTGTGTACATGTTTACTGTATATGGCAGGGTCGACTTCTTCCATTCTGATGGTGCAATCATCTGAAATGATAAAACATGCATGCAAAAAAGACACCATGTGTTTTATCCCTTAAATGTCATGTGACGACTGTTGTGTACATTCTGTAAACAAACGTGTGGTTCAATGAATTATATAATAAATGCATCATAGTTGGGTTCCTAATGTGTAGCATTTAAATGTTTCAACAATGTTGGTCCATCTATTTTGAGACGTATTTTATCACATAGTTTATTTTTGTACCAAATATATCAGATGCAATGGAAAAAAAACAACACAAATAAAAAGTGGTATTAAACTGTTGTCATCTATCAGTCTATTAAAGCAAGAGTTCCACTTGCTGATGTCATAGTCGTTTCTGTATGCAGGATTATATAAAAATTGAAACAAAACGTGTCGAGAATGAAAAAAAAACCTGTTTCTATTACTTTTTTTTATTTTTTTAAATTATTTGATAAACCTTTATTTATAAACTGCAACATTTACAAACACGCAGGGTTGTATAAAAACTGAAACAAAACATGTAAAGAATGAAAAAGAACCCTGCTTCTATTACTTTTTTGTTGTTGAATTTTATAAACCTTTATTTGTAAACTGCAACATTTACAAACAATCAAGAAATAATAATAATCAAAATAAGTACAAAAACAGTACAAAACTTGGGGTTGTAAACTCGATAAAGTACCTAAAATAGAATGCAATATATGACCCCCCGCGACCCAAAAGGGACAAGAGGTATAAAATGTGTGTATATATATATATATATATATATATATATATATATATATATATATATATATATATATATATATATATATATATATATATATACACTACCGTTCAAAAGTTTGGGGTCACATTAAAATGTCCTTATTTTTCAATGAAGATAACTTTAAACTAGTCTTAACTTTAAAGAAATACACTCTATACATTGCTAATGTGGTAAATGACTATTCTAGCTGCAAATGTCTGGCTTTTGGTGCAATATCTACATAGGCGTATAGAGGCCCATTTCCAGCAACTATCACTCCTGTGTTCTAATGGTACAATGTGTTTGCTCATTGGCTCAGAAGGCTAATTGATGATTAGAAAACCCTTGTGCAATCATGTTCACACATCTGAAAACAGTTTAGCTAATTACAGAAGCTACAAAACTGACCTTCCTTTGAGCAGATTGAGTTTCTGGAGCATCACATTTGTGGGGTCAATTAAACGCTCAAAATGGCCAGAAAAAGAGAACTTTCATCTGAAACTCGACAGTCTATTCTTGTTCTTAGAAAGGAAGGCTATACATATATATTATGTATATATATATATATATATATATATATATATACACTACCGTTCAAAAGTCCAGAAACTCAATCTGCTCAAAGGAAGGTCAGTTTTGTAGCTTCTGTAACGAGCTAAACTGTTTTCAGATGTGTGAACATGATTGCACAAGGGTTTTCTAATCATCAATTAGCCTTCTGTGCCAATGAGCAAACAAATTGTACCATTAGAACACTGGAGTGATAGTTGCTGGAAATGGGCCTCTATACACCTATGTAGATATTGCACCAAAAACCAGACATTTGCAGCTAGAATAGTCATTTACCACAATAGCAATGTATAGAGTGTATTTCTTTAAAGTTAAGACTAGTTTAAAGTTATCTTCATTGAAAAGTACAGTGCTTTTCCTTCAAAAATAAGGACATTTCAATGTGACCCCAAACTTTTGAACGGTAGTGTATATACATATACATATACATATATATATATATATTGAGGAAACCCTCATGAAACAGGCCTGTAGAGATGAAATAGTCTTGTGATTTTTCCCACACATACACATACACATATATATATATATATATATATATATATATATATATATATATATATATATATATATATATATATATATATATATATATATATATATATATATATATATATATATATATATACATACATGTGTGTGTATATATACATAGTTGACAGAGGGGTAGATCTTGCTTTGGTTTTTGGCGTAGACCAGGGATATTGGGCTCAAAAAGGTTGGTGACCACTGTAGGGGGGTAAAGTTCAGTAAATAATTTAAATTTGGAACACAGCATCATCGTTTTCACAGCTTTTTGGTTGTTAGAGGTAGAGAGTGTTTTAACGTAGGGTTCTAATTCTTTTGTAAAGGCACAAAAAACAGGTCGGGTATTGAGAAACTTACATTTATGAATATACAACTTAGCCAATAGTATAATGAAGTTGCAAAGGTAAAATTCCTTTTCACATTTTTTTTCATACCGTGTAAATCCAAATAGCACATATTTAAAACAAAGCACACATTTGTCATGAATATTGTCCGGGATGAAGACCTGCTTCTATTACTTATTCATTGCCGACGACACCGCAGTGACGTCACGACGCCGACAACGTGCCGCGTCACTTCCATTGACCATATTTGGAGGATATTGCGGTGTTGTTTTGTTTCTATGGCGACAGCCTTCTTGGCCGCGGGGCTTCTTCCAGCGGGAATGAAAGGGAGCTTTTTTTTTTTTTTTTGTGATTGAATGTAAAAATACTGCAGCTTCACGGACGACAGATGGGCGAGTTTCAATCGTAATTTCTCGGAACAACTTGTTATGGGGAATGTTTGGGGTTTGGTCGAGAGCGACACCGAAGATACACGAGTAGCGTCTTAGCTCGTAGCTCAACGAGAAGGTGCATTCAAGGTGACCACGTAATCCAGAGCTTCCTCATGCTTCGACTCGGTTGAACTCTGAGGTGGTACACTCTATGCACAGTAGAGGGCGCTGCTTGTGAGGCCAACACAACGACCATTAACACATACGATTACATTGTGCTTTTACAAAGATAATTCCCTCTCATTATGAGAACAAATAAAATGTTACAAACAGCTGACTGATTCCACCATGCACACGTCCCTGACGTCAATACAAACATTGGCTGCATTGAATACCACCAATGATGGTAGCATGATGGCACATACAGCTGCAAATACTGGAATACAAACATACCACTGTTTCCTCATTTCCTACTTTTAGCTCCAGATGGATAGACCTATACTCATGTTCTCTGACTCACTTGTTTTTTTAGTCTAGCTATGCAATGCTTGATCACCTCCACCTGCTCCACACACACACACACACACACACACACACACACACACACACACACACACACACACACACACACACACACACACACACACACACACACACACACACACACACACACACACACACACACACACACACACACACACACACACACACACACACACACACACACACACACACACACACACACACACACAATATCTAATATATACAAAACCCAAAACCAGTGAAGTTCGAACTGAGAAACATAATTTTTTTTGGCAAATAATCATTAACTTAGAATTTGATGGCAGCAACACATTGCAAAAAAGTTGGCACATGGGCATTTTTACCACTGTGTTACATAGCCTTTCCTTTTAACAACACTCAGTAAACGTTTGGGAACTGAGGAGACCAATTTTTGAAGCTTTTCAGGTGAGTTTGAGTTTGAGTTTATTTCGAACATGCAAGCATACAACATGATATATCACAATTTCCAGTTTCTCTTTTCAACATGTTCGAAAAGGAGTAGGAAGAAGCAGAGCTTATTTAATACTACCCCTTTTCTTTTACATAACAGTTGCTAGACTTTTTTGTTCACTTCCTGTTCTCAATTTATTCACAATGTACTCCATAAGTAATCACAATAAAAATAAATAGATAAATAATAATTGGTGAAGTAAGTTACATTTCATATGATGAGATAAGTAAGATTATTTTGAGAGTGAAAGAATGGATGAATTAAATAAATTCAGAATGTTTATCATGGTTCTTCTTCTTTGTACTTTGTAAACACTTTAAGTTTGAAGAGTTTCTTGAAGTGGATCATATTAGTACATTGTTTGATTGCTTTGCTTAATCCATTCCATAATTTAATTCCACATACTGATATACTGAAGGTTTTAAGTGTTGTACGTGCATACAAATGTTTTAAATTACATTTTTCTCTAAGATTATATTTCTCCTCTTTTTTTGAGAAGAATAGTTGTATATTCTTGGGTAGCAAGTTTGCTTTGTGTATAATTTTAGCTGTTTGCAAATTCACTATGTCGTGGAATTTCAGTATCTTTGATTCAATAAATAAAGGATTTGCATGTAAATAAACATTGATTGATTGATTGGATTGATTCTCTATATCCAACATTATGTATTATTCTAACTGATCTTTTTTGTAACACCGTTAATGAATGAAGTGTACTTTTGTAATTATTTCCCCATATTTCTACACAGTAGCTCAGATATGGTAACACTAGTGAGCAGTAGAGAATATGAAGTGATTTTTTGTCTAGAACATGTTTTGCTTTATTCATTATTGACGTGTTTCTTGCTACTTTATGTTGTATATTTTTTACGTGAGATTTCCAGTTCAATTTATCATCAATCATTATACCTAGAAATTTGGTTTCATTTACTCTTTCAATTTCTTTTCCGTCTGTTTGTATTTGTGTTTGACTTTCTTTTCTACTGTTACCAAATAGCATTATTTTAGTTTTACTGAGATTCAACGATAGTCTGTTTTTGTCAAACCATCTTTTTAATTTGTTAATTTCTTCTGTTATTATTTGTATTAACTTCTGTGTGTTCTCTCCTGAACAAAACACTGTTGTATCATCCGCAAATAGTACTAACTTTAAATCTTTTGTAACTTTACAAATGTCATTTATATAGAGATTGAATAATTTAGGTCCTAGTATTGATCCCTGAGGTACACCACAGGATATATTTAGCGTTGTAGACGTGTGTTCGCCTAGCTTCACGTATTGTTTCCTGTTCGTTAGATAACTTCTTATCCAGTTTAAGACTAACCCTCTGATGCCATATCGTGCTAGTTTTTTGATTAAAATATTGTGATTAATAGTGTCAAATGCTTTAGTTAGATCCATGAACACTGCTGCTGCACATTTTTTACTATCTATTGCATTGGTAATTTCTTCTGTAATTTCAATTAAAGCCATTGAAGTTGAAACATTAGCTCTGTATCCATATTGGTTCTCTTCGAGTATAATATTTTTATTTATGAAACTCTCTAATCTGTTATTGAACAGTTTTTCAATGATTTTAGAAAATTGTGGAAGTAGAGAAACAGGTCTATAATTTGTAAATTGATGTTTGTCTCCAGTCTTATAAATTGGTGCAACTTTAGCTATTTTCATTTTGTTTGGAAAAGTACCTGTTTGAAATGATAGGTTACTAATATACTTTAATGGTCCTGAGATCTCTTCCATAACCTTTTTTATCGTTTCCATATCAATTCCGTTACAATCAGTTGAAGTCTTAGATTTACATTTTTTCACGATTGTAACTATTTCCTCCTGTGTCACATTACTGAGGAACATGGAGTTGGGATTTCGCTCTATGGTATCATTATAGTCCTCGATTGAAACTGGGTCTGGAATCCTTTCTTCCAATTTTGGTCCAATATTTACAAAATAATTATTGAAGCTTTCAACTACTTCATTTATGTTATCATTTTTTTTTATTTCCGTCTAAGAAGTATTGGGGGTAGTCCCTCTTTGTGCCATTTTTGATAATGCTATTAAGGATGCCCCATGTTGCTCTCATGTTATTTTTGTTCCTATCCAATAATTCACTGTTATATTCTTTTCTACATGATCGTATTATGTCTGTTAACTTGTTTTTATACTTTTTGTACTTAATTTCTGCCTCTGTAGTTTTTTGTGCTATAAATTTCCTATATAGTGTATTCTTCTTACAAGCATTTTTTAATCCTTTTGTCATCCATGGTTGATTATTCTTTCTCTGCTTGTTACTGAGTTGTATCCATGGACAATGTTTGTCATAAAGTATTATGAACTTGTTTAAGAAATGTTCATATGCTTCATCAACCTCTTTTTCATTGTACACATTGTCCCAATCTTGCTTTTGTAGCTCAATTTTGAAGGCAATCATCCTCTTCTCTGTGCACAGTCTTCGAAATGTCCTTTTGTCTTCCATATTCTTCTTGTAGTTTCCATCATATATTGTAAAAACTGGCAGATGATCACTAATGTCGGTTATAAGTAGACCACTTGTAGTGTTATTATCAAAATCATTGGTAAAAATATTATCAATAAGCGTGGCACAGTGTGCTGTGATTCTGCTTGGCTTTGTGATTTTAGGATATAAACTGATGCTGTACATTGTATCAATTAAGTCATCAATAGACTTTTGCTTGTTAGGGTTCAATAAGTCAATATTAAAGTCACCACATAGGAACATTATTCTTTGACCATTGTCCATGTAAGTTGCTTTGATCCATTCTTCAAATTGTTCTATACTTGACTTAGGTGATCTATATATACAACTAATGAAAATGTTTTTGCTTTTTTCCTGACATATTTCAATGGTTATACATTCTAAGATTTTATCTATAGCAAATGACTTGTTTTTTACCACTTTGTAGTTCAGGTTCTTCATCACGTACACAGCTACTCCTCCTCCATTTTTGTTGGTTCTGTTAATGTAGTTTAGTTCATATCCTTCCAGATCAAAATCTATTCCTTTTTTATCATCAATCCATGTTTCTGTGACAGCAATCACTTTGAAGGGTTCGTTGATGTGTTCCAAAAAGTTCTTAATGTTGTTGTAATTTGCATACAAGCTTCTGCTATTAAAATGAATAATTGACAATTTGTTATCACATTCAATGTTGCTATTATATTGATCATCTGTATAATAAAAACAATTATTACTGATGTGGGAGAAAAAATTTGTATCTGGATCTATATCATTTTCCAAATCCTGGTTTTTGTGATCTTTGTTGCAGAAATTTTTTAGTTCCATATTTTCTTGTTCAACAATCTTTGATGTTGTTTCAATAATCTCTATAAGTGTAGGTGGATGCAATCCTGAATGTAGGTCCTCTTGTTTAGTCGTCCCTTGGAACATAGTAGTGTCGATGCTGGGTGTTTATTTTCTGTCAGAGTCCATTATCGTCGTTGTTGTGGAAGCTGTTTCAACTTAAAAAATTGTCCAGGTCTTTGATGTCATGGACAACAATAACTCTTGCTTCTGGACCTCCATTCAGCTTGATGTAGATTTTACAGTTGGCGCTCCAAATTCCCTGGATTTTTCCCTCCTTTCTCAAGTCGCGTGCTTTCTTGGCGATTCCAGCATTACGTTTTGTGAGATGCTCATTCATGTACACATTTGTTCCCTTCAGCTTCTTTCCCTGTCTCAGCAGTGCCATTTTAGATTTTCTGTTTACGAGTTTCACAAGCACGACTGGAGTGGCGTTGTTGTTTCTTCCGTTCAGTGGGATGCATGTTTCGATGGTATTAATGTCAATTTCAATTTCCTTTGATTGCAGAAAGTTGACCACTTGCTGTTCTGCTGAGACCATATCCATTTCATCAGGTTCACCTTCATTATTCACAGCTTTCGCATAGGATCTTGGTTTAATTCGGTGCCCTGTCACAATGATATCATTCATTCGTTTGTCCTGATCCATTTCATCTATGATATTCCTCAGCATGTTGTTGTCTTCTTGAAGGGTCTTCATTTGTTTGCTCATTTCAGTGGCTTCCTTATTTCTTCTGTTGTTCTGAGATTGCAGATTTTCTATATTTTGCTGCAGACTTTTCACATCTTGTTGGTGTTCTGCTGTTACTTTTCTCAGATATTCTTTCATTTCTTCTTTCATTTCGTTAAGTTTTTGTAGTATCGCTTCTTGATTCCCATCATGTCCTGTGTCCAACCTCAAATCTTGTTCCCAGTTGTGTTCTGTGTCAGCTGACCCCGAACGTTTCGGGATTTCAATCTTTCCTTTACCTTTTCGCATCGCGGCAGTCGCTGACGTCAGAGCCTCTGTATCTTAACGGCAGTTGCTTCTTTGGCGACTTGCGGCACTTTAACTTGTTTTTTTCCAACAATTTCGTATCTTGCGCCGTTCAGAGATCAATTTGAGGTGTCAGCCTGTCAACTTATATCACTCTGCGACGTCGGGATCACTTTAAAACAGCTGTAAACTCGCCGTAGCTTTTGGTTGCTAGGCAACCGCTTTGAACTGCGGCAAGGCGCCTTTGGCTTGAGGCTAACGGCTCTTCCAACTCGCCTTATTTCAGCGTATCAGTGCCTCTCTACTGTCCAAAATCAGATCGAAGATGCCAGGGTACTCTCCTGTGGCTGTGATCGCAAATCAGTGGTCAAAATCTACAGATTTAACAAAAAACTCCGGTAGCAGAAGCGGAGCCTTATTCTTTTGCGTCCTTTCTCATTGACAGGAAGTGACGCTCCTGTCAATGGTGGAATTCTTTCCCATTCTTGCTTGATGTACAGCTTAAGTTGTTCAACAGTCAGTTGTGGTATTTTAGGTTTCATAATGCGCCACGCATTTTCAATGGGAGACAGGTCTGGACTACAGGCAGGCCAGTCTAGTACCTGCACTCTTTTACTACGAAGCCACGCTGTTGTAACACATGCAGAATGTGGCTTGGCATTGTCTTGCTGAAATAAGCAGGGGCGTCCATGAAAAATAAGTTGCTTGGATGGCCCATATGTTGCTCCAAAACCTGTATGTACCTTTCAGCATTAATGGTGCCTTCACTGATGTGTAAGTTACCCATGCCTTGGGCACTAATAGACAGATAGATTAATAGTACTTTATTGATTCCTTCAGGAGAGTTCCCTCAGGAAAATTAAAACACCCCCATACTATCACAGATGCTGGCTTTTGAACTTTGCGCCTATAACAATCCGGATGGTTCTTTTCCTCTTTGTCCCGGAGGACACGACGTCTACAGTTTCCAAAAACAATTTGAAATGTGGACTCGTCAGACCACAGAACACTTTTCCACTATGCATCAGTCCATCTTAGATGAGCTCGGGCCCAGCGAAGACGGCCGCGTTTCTGGGTGTTGTTGATAAATGGCTTTCGCTTTGCATAGTAGAGTTTTAACTTGCACTTACAGATGTAGCAACCAACTGTAGTTACTGACAGTGGTTTTCTGAAGTGTTCCTGAGCTCATGTGGTGATATCCTTTACACACTGATGTCGCTTTTTGATGCAGTACCGCCTGAGGGATCGAAGGTCAAGGCCTTGCCGTTTAAATGCAGTGATTTTTCCTGATTCTCTGAACCTTTTGATGATATTACGGACCGTAGATGGTGAAATCCCTAAATTCCTTGCAATAGCTGGTTGAGAAAGGTTTTTCTTAAACTGTTCAACAATTTGCTCACGCATTTGTTGACAAAGTGGTGACCCTCGCCCCATCCTTGTTTGTGAATGACTGAGCATTTCATGGAATCTACTTTTATACCCAATCATGGCACCCACCTGTTCCCAATTTGCCTGTTCACCTGTGGGATGTTCCAAATAAGTGTTTGATGAGCATTCCTCAACTTTATCAGTATTTATTGCCACCTTTCCCAACTTCTTTGTCACGTGTTGTTGGCATCAAATTCTAAAGTTAATGATTATTGGCAAAAAAAAAAAGTTTATCAGTTTGAACATCAAATATGTTGTCTTTGTAGCATATTCAACTGAATATGGGTTGAAAATGATTTGCAAATCATTGTATTCCATTTATATTTACATCCAACACAATTTCCCAACTCATATGGAAACGGGGTTTGTAAATAAATCAATACATGTAATAATATGATCCAGTTGAAGCTGTTCAAACTATAAGTGTTTACAAAGTACAAAGAAGAAGAAATATGATAAATGTCATGAATTTATTGAAAATGAAATGTTATCCATCTCATCAAGCGAATCATAACTGATGTACCTACTTATGAGAAGAACTGACGTACTTAGAACACATTGATGTACATTGAGTACAAATTGAGAATAGGAAGTATGTGTTAGTAATTGATGCTTGATTTATGAAGAGAACAAGAGGGAGGATTAGATAAGCCTTGCTTCTTCCTGCTCCTTTTTGGACATATGGGAAAGAAAATATGTAAAATATGTGATTGATTGATTGAAACTTTTATTAGTAGATTGCACAGAACAGTACATATTCCGTACAATTGACCACTACATGGTAACACCTGAATACGTTTTTCAACTTGTTTAAGTCGGGGTCCACGTTAATCAATTCATAGTACAAATATATACTATCAGCATATTACAGTCATCACACAAGTTAATCATCAGAGTATATACATTGAAATATTTACAATTCGGGGGGTGGGATGTGGAGGGGGTTAGGTTAGGTTGCTATCAGCATATTTCAGTCATCAACAAGTTTATCATCTGAGAAATCGACATTGTAACAGTGTAGGTCTGACTTCGTAGGATATGTACAGCGAGCGGTGAACATAGTGAGCTCAGAAAGCATAAGAACAAGTATATACATTTGATTATTTACAATCCGGGGAGTTGGGATGTAGTGGGGGAGGGGGTAAAAGTTTGCCAAGCTAGCCAGAAGTAGAACCTAGAATCTTCTGATCCGTAGTCAGACGCGTTATCCATTGCGCCACTAGCCCTTATTGAAGTATCATATTGATACTGTGTACATGTTCGAAATACATTTCAACCAACCAACTAGTACTTTGGTGCACCACCTTTGGCTTTTAAAACAGCTTGCAGGCCTGGGCAAATATTTAGAGAAAAAAATGTGTCTATGGGCCGGTATATCTATTTTAAGGAACATTAATACAAAACCTCACAATAATGTCTGATTTAATGCTAAAAACGTTATGACAGACCGCCTTAAAAAAACGGAACAGAATTTAATTTTTTTTTACTGAATCAGACACCCAGAATGTACATGAAAATAAAGAATGTGGGATTTACAATATTAACTATGAACGATAAAACATTGAATATTGACAACATATGAACGTCACACCCCCTTTCAATCGACATATTTTAAAATCAAGCGAAACGCAACAAACACAGTGAAATATGAACGTGAAGGGTAAAAAAACTCCACCTACAATCTGATATATCTGATATATGACTAAGCTTTAGAACTTTGTTGTAAAAATCTCCTTCCGCGTCTGTCCCTGACACCCACATTTCAGGCTGGCCGCTCTGGAAACACTCTGTGGAAACGCTCCCCACCCACACTGCTTGGTGCCTCGTCTGAGCTGCTGTGACTTAGATTACCATAGTAACTAATTAGATTACCATAGTAACTAGAATATCATGCAAAAGCACAGATTCCAACCATTGAAATACTTTGTATAGTTCAAGACTATACGGTCATATGAAAACATCACTGCACATCATAATGGCAGCTACAGTTTCCATCTTAAAGATCTAAAAAATGTATTTGGTAATGTCCGGCGGGCCAGACTGAAAAGATTACCGGGCTGCATACGGCCCCCGGGCCTTAATTTGCCCAGGTCCGCTCTAAGGCATGGACTTAATGATTGACACACAGTACTCCTCATCAATCTTACTATAACTTTCTCTGATTGCTGTTATCAGATCAGCTTTGCAGGTGGGAGTCTTGTCATGGAACATTTTCTTCTATTTCCACCACAGATTTTCAATTGGATTTATATCCGGACTGTTTGCAGGCCATGACAGAGGCCTTATGTATCTTTCCTCAAGGAAAGTCTTCACTTTTTGCTTTATGGGAAGATGCATTATCATCTTGAAAAATGATGTCATCATCTTGACTGATGGAATTAGAAAAGTGTTCAAACTGTCAACTTGTGCATTTATTGAAGATGTAATCACTGAACATAACATTTTTTCAGTTATCCATAGACCACACTTGCTTTTCCTTAGCCCTTGTTTTCTCTGTCTATATGTAAATGATTGCTTTCATTTAGCTTTTTGTATGCAAGTCCCATTTCCTTTAGGCGGTTTCTTACAGTTGGTCACAGACTCCAGTGTCCGCCTTTCTGCTGTGCATTTTTTTTCCCCAAGACATATTGTCTAAGTTTTCTGTCTTGAGGCTTTGATCGTTTCTTTGGTCTACCGGTATTCTTGCCTTTTACAACCTTCCCATGTTGTTCTTACTTGGTCCAGATTTTAGACTGTGAACACCCAACATCTTTTGATGATTGACCTACTTGAAGAAGTTTGATCATCCTTTCCTTTCTTTCAATTGACATCTGTTGTGTTGGAGCCATGATTCATGTCAATCCACCTGGTGCAACAGCTCGCCAAGGTCTAAACACTTCTTTTCAAAAGCAGACTAATGAACGCATTTAATCTGATGCAGATGTTAGCTTTGGAAAGTAAAGTTTACAGTGTGATTCCATAATTTTTTCTCAAAATTGATCGATTCCATAATTTCCTCACTCTGCTTGATCTAAAAAGGTAACTGTCGTCCATCATTTTTGCCAGGGGTTGTACAAAGTTGGCTATCCCCTCCCCTCTTCTCTTCCTGCTTGTCGCCGTCTTTGCCAACAAGAGTCTTCAATAAATGTTCATTTATCAATTTCATTCATCATTTAAACCTCGGGTCAGCAACCCGCGGCTCTCGAGCCGCATGCGGCTCTTTATTGCCGCCCTAGTGGCTCCCTGGAGCATTTATAAAAAAGGATTGAAAATGGGAAAAGATGGGGGCAAAATATTTTTTTGGTTTTAGTATGTTTTTTGTTTGAGGACAAACATGACACAAACGTTCCCAATTGTTAGAAATCCCACTGTTTAATATGTTTGTGTGTATGCTTCAATGATGACAGTATTTGGTGAACATCCTTTTGTCCTACTAATTTCGGCAGTTCTTGAATTCACCGTAGTGTGGACTGTGACGCAACAGTTTGTTTATATGTAAAATCTTACACGTCTTTCTTTGTCTCATTTTGTCCACCAAACGTTTCATGCTGTGCGCTTTGTTGATATTATTGACTTGTTGGAGTGCTAATCATGCATATTTGGTCAGTGCATGACTGCAAGCTAATCAATGCTAACATGCTATTTAGGCTAGCTGTATGTACATATTGCATCATTATGTCTAACTTGCAGGTATATTTGAGCTAATTTAATATCCTTTACTTGTATCCTCTTTGTGTATAATTTAGTTTTGCATGTCTCATGACACATTATCTGTATGTAATATTGGCTGCATGTCAGATAGTTATTTGTGTGCCATGTTGTTCCAGACCACAGCAAATATTACCGAGCTTGCCAAAGATTGTAATTAATCTATCAAAAGAAGACAGCTTGTCGTTTCCTTTAACTTGGACACACACATCTATACCTTTGGCCATTAAAAGCCAGTAATTTCCAGGAGTTATCTCACCTTCTGAGTAGCCTCTGATTTACTAATGGTTTCTAATGTTGTAAAAATGTGTAGAAGAAATATAAAACGTTAACATTTCTGTCAACAAAGATTTGCTTCAGCCTGCGACACATAGCCATTTTGATAGTAGGCTATTATAGCTAATATGAACACTTACATCATGTGTTGCGTTCATTATAAGACTTTTCACCGCCCCCCTCCTGGACCCACTGCAGTTCGCCTATAGAACCAACAGGTCTGTGGATGATGCAGTGAACCTGGCCCTCCACTTCATCCTGGAGCATCTGGACTCCCCAGGAACCTGCGCTAGGATCCTGTTTGTGGACTTCAGCTCTGCCTTCAACACCATCCTCCCTGGACTGCTACGAGACAAGCTCTACCAGCTCAGCGTGCCAGACTCCCTCTGCAGTTGGATCAATGACTTCCTGACAGACCGAAGACAGCACGTGCGGCTGGGGAAGATTGTCTCGGACAGTCGAACCACGAACACTGGTACTCCTCAGGGCTGTGTACTCTCCCCCTGGCTCTTCTCCCTGTATACAAACTGCTGCACCTCCAGTCACCAATCCGTAAAACTGCTCAAGTTTGCGGATGACACCACCCTCATCGGGCTCATCTTGAATGGCGATGAGTCCGCCTACAGGAGGGAGGTGGACCGGCTGACGTCCTGGTGCAGCCTCAACAACCTGGAGCTGAACGCCCAGAAAACAGTGGAGATGATCATGGACTTCAGGAAAGTCACAGCCCCACCATCCCCCCTCACCCTGATTGACTCTTCCACCCCCTTCCCCATTGTGGACTCCTTCCGTTTCTTGGGAACCACCATCACCCAGGACCTCAAGTGAGAGCCAACCATCAGCTCCCTCATCAAGAAGGCCCAGCAGAGGATGTACTTCCTGCTGCAGCTGAGGAAGCTTAAGGTGCTGACTGAGATGCTGGGGCAGTTTTACTCAGCCATCATAGAGTGCATCCTCACCTCCTCCATCACCGTGTGGTTCCCCGGCGCCACAGTCCAGGATAAGCATCGACTGCAGCGCATCGTACGTGCTGCTGAGAAGGTGATTGGCTGCAAGCTCCCATCCCTCCAGGACTTGTTCTCCTCCAGGACCAGGAGGCGTGTGGGTCGGATCACAGCTGACTCTTCTCACCCTGGACACAAACTATTCTCCCCTCTCCCCTCAGGCAGGAGACTACGCTCCATCCAGACCCACACCTCCCGCCACCTGAACAGTTTTTTCCCCTCTGCCATCAGGCAAATGAACAATAACTCCTAACAGTAGCTCCTTGAATTCCTTGAATTCCTTGAATTCCTTCTAAGTCTATCTGATAGCTCAGTTACAGCTCATTTTATTACCAAATATGTGTTATATGTGTTTTATGTTGCACGATTGCACCAAGAAAAATTCCTAGTTTGTGAACCCGTTCTCAAACAATGGCAATAAAACTATTCTGATTCTGATTCTGATTCTGATATACAGCTTTTCATTTTTTGCGGCTCCAGACAGATTTGTTTTTGTATTTTTGGTCCAATATGGCTCTTTCAACGTTTTTGGTTGCCGACCACTGATTTAACCATATTTTTTACAATGTTGTCTGCATGTAAAAGTCTATTTATTTTCCAAAATAAAATGTGTCTTGTGTTCATATTTTTTTGGTATCTGGAGAGGCTTAGTTGGATTTACATTGGTTTTTTTAATGAGGAAAAATTATTCAGTGATAATTGGACCTTTTAGAAAGGATTGATGATAAAACTAGAGGTAACACTTAATATGTGTCCTACTACTATGGATGCTACATTGTTTCATTAAAACAAAGCAAGTGCTGACATTAGACTTTTTGCACAAGAAGTAACGCATTTTTTTTCTGCAAAACTCCCAAAGTAACGGACACTGCAATAAATGCTTTAGCATTGGTAAAGAGCATAAACTCAAGTAGAACCCTGCAATGCCTAAACGGCCCCAGTGTATCTCACCAGGCATCATCCATCTGTTTATGATACCGTACGATGGGAAAATTCCAAATATCTCTGCACAAAAATGTGTAAGAAAAGGGCGAGTTTATAATAACAGTTATCCAGACTGCAAAGTTCCATATTTCAAACTAGATTTTAATTGGAAGTGGAAGTTAAACAGCACTAAATACATCTGAATGTTGCTACGTACCCTTTTAGTGAATTGAATTACCTTTATATAGCGCTTTTTCTCTCGAAATTTAAAGCGCTTTACATAGTGGAACCCATTACCTACACATCTTTAAGCTACATTTAACCTCTAAAGGCCTTAGTGGCCACATGCGTGGACATCACCTTTTAGCTCTTATTTCCAAAATTGTGTACACTACTGAATTGGGGTCTTATGCCGACATGTGGACACTTATACTGCTATCTGGGGGTGTCAGAAGAGTATAACATACAATAGAATTTGGAAAAAAAGTGTAAAAATAAAAATTAGTATGTCACTACACATGAAGTACGCATTTGTTACTTATGGACTAAGTACATCATATAAAAAGATGATTTTTAGTTTTTATTTTAATTAGGGTCCGATAAGCCCATATAGCATACTTGCCAACCCTCCCGTTTTTAGCGGGAGAATCCCGATATTCAGCGCCTCTCCCGACAACCTCCGGACAGAGATTTTCTCCCGACAAACTCACGGTATTCAGCCGGAGCTGGAGGCCACGCCCCCCCCCAAAAAAGTCTGCCGCAGCTGCGATTGGACCTGACCAGCCTCCGGGTACAAGTACTGGAGTACCAATTGCTTGCCAGGGAAGATCTTCCCCAGGAAGCAAGGATTGACCGGTTTTAGTTTAGTCTTTATTTGAAGGGACAATGTACAGAAACATTAAGCTCAAAGACAGATATGTTCTGTACCAGATTATAGCTAAATAGCTAATTTCCATCTGCAGTCCCTGGCTACCTAAATTAAAGGGATACAAAAATCATGCAATAAAATTATGACAATAAAATCATACGCAAGTATTAAGAAAAAAGTCATAAAATGCCCTTTCATGGACACATACTTAATATACAATACAACCACACCTCATTTACATAATCACACAAAGACAATACATGCTTTTGTTCACATCTGTCATCATTTGTAAAAACAACCATGATTTTAACACACACACCTCACAATTTACAATAAAAATGCTCTCATGGATAAATATAATACACATTAGGTTGATGTGTCAAACATAATGCCCATCTTAGTGACCGTGTGAGCAGCTTTGATTGCTCCAAAGCCACTTTTTAACTTCAATTGTGAATGAAGAGTAATCTGTTAGACTTTTCAAGTTTGTTGTGAGGTTGTTCCATTCCTTTATGGCTTTATATGAAAAGGCTGATTGTGCAAAAGAGGTTTTACATCTGGGTACGCTACACTGCCCCCTGGTGGAGGCTCGTGTGTTTCTAGTTGTCACAGCAGATGTAAACTGGACAAAGTTTTGGGCCATGCTAGGGAGAGATGGAAGATTCCACACTCTCGTGCATTTGATGAAAGCACTTTTGTGCGTGCCACACAGCAATGCATCATCAGAGAGGGTGTTCAGCATGGTTAGAAAAATAGTGACAGAGAATAGAAAGAGGATGGCCAATTCAACCCTTAACAAAGCATTGTACTTTCAAGTACAACAATGAGTAGATGAGTGTTGTGTGTGTGTGTGTGTATATGTGTAAATAAATGAACACTAAAATTCAAGTATTTCTTTTATTTATATATATAATAAAATAAATAAATATATATATATAGCTAGAATTCACTGAAAGTCAAGTATATATATATATATATATAAATATATATATATATATGAAATACTTGAGTTGGTGAGTTCTAGCTGTAAATATACTCTCCTCTTAACCACGCCCCTAACCACGCCCCCGCCCAACCACGCCCCCCACCTCGAAAATCATACTAAAACAAAAAACATTTCCCCCCCATCTTTTTCCATTTTCAATCATTTTTTAAAAATGCTCCAGGGAGCCACTAGGGCGGTACTAAAGAGCTGCATGCGGCTCGAGAACCGCGGGTTGCTGACCCCCGATTTAAACCAATGTGGGTGGCACTGGGAGAAAGTGAAAATAGTGCCTTGCCCAAGGACACAACGCCAGTGACTAGGATGGCGGAAGCGGAAACGGAGCCAGGGACCCTCAAGTTGCTGGCACGGCCGCTCTGCCAACCGAGGCACAATTCAAGAAGACGTTTTCATCCCTGTGCTGCATGTCTCACATTTGCTATTATTTCTCATGCGCTCACTCTTTTCCACGTCTCATTATCTCATCCTGATGCGCCGCCCGGACCGCTCAGCTTCCTGCTTTGCTGTTATATTCCCAGGGAAGTGCTATATTTACACGGATTAATCAATGTCACGGGGCCTCCGTGCGTCACCTGACGTGACACTGGTGGCGTTGATGTGCTGTATGTACTAGGTTACTTCCCATTGTATGAAACAGTACTTGTTATTGTCGTATGAAAGTATTAGTTATATGTCATTACACCAGACCTGGGCAAATTAAGGCCCGTTGAGCTTTTCAATCTGGCCCGCCGGACATTCCCAAATCATTTTTTTGATCTTTAAGATGGAAACTGTAGCTGCCATTATGATGTGCAGTGATGTTTTCAAATGACCGTAAGTCTTGAACTATACAAAGTATTTCAATGATTGGAATCTGCACTTTTGCATGATATACTAGTTACTATGGTAATCTAATTAGTTACTATGTTAATCTAAATCACAGCAGGTCAGACGAGGCACCAAGCAGTGTGGGTGGGGAACGTTTCCACAGAGTGTTTCCAGAGCGGCCAGCCTGAAATGTGGGTGTCAGAGACAGACGCGGAAGGAAATTTTTACAACAAAGTTCTAAAGCTTAGTGATACATCAGATAGTAAGTGTGTCTTTTTTCTACCCTAAGTGTTCATATTTCGCTGTGTTTGTTGCGTTTCACTTGATTGTAAAATATGTCGATGGAGAGGTGGTGTGACATTCATATGTTGTCAATATTCAGTGTTTTATCGCTCATAGTCAATATTGTAAATCCCACATTCTTTATTTTCATGTACATTCTGTCAGAGTGTGTAAGTGACAAACCCCAAGATGCAGAGATTGCGGCAGGCATTGAGCAGGAAAACATGATTTAATTTAACTCTATAACAAGAAACAAACAAAAGGGTACAAACAAAAGGCACGCACAAGGCGGAGAACAAACTTGGCTATGAACAGAAACTAGCACAAAAGCTAAACTATGGACAAGAAACAAAAACCCTTACAGTGACACGCATAAAGAAAACTCACGTGGCAAGAAACGAGCAGGATGAACTATGACATGAGCAGAGTGAACAGAAGTAGACAGAGCTACAACGACAAGTATAAATGACATCGACAAGTATAAATGACACTGACCTCGACAATCATTAGCGACATTGACAATACTCCAGCATTGACTGGAGGGAAAAGCAGGTCTAAATAGAATCAGCAGCTGGCTGATTGACACCAGGTGTGGCCAGGTGCCAATCAGCCACAGCTGAGGGGACACAGTACTCAGGGAGACAAGTAGGAAATAACCAAAATAAGAGCGCCGACAGGAAATAAAGACAAACAGAGGAAAAACTCAAAACATAACTAAACTGTCAGTGACAAACCTGACACATTCTAGGTGTCTCATTCAGTAAAACAATTTAAAATTCCATTCCGTTTTTTAAGGCGCTCTGTCATAACGATTTTAACATTCAATCAGACATTATTGTGATGTTTTGTATTAGTGTTCCTAAAAATCAAATATACCGGCCCCCAGACTCTTTTTTTCCTCTAAATTTGGCCCCCCGAGTCAAAATAATTGCCCAGGCCTGGTCTATGTGGTTTATTTACATCGTCTACTTATTTGTTGATTTCTGACACACACGCCATGTACAGCAACTTACTGACTACAATTCTGAGAGTCAATACTTAACCCAAACAGACATGATATGCTCAAAACACAGTTCTTGGGGCCTTTTAGCATGCATTAACTTCTCAGAGGTTAACTGATGGCGCAGTGGTTAGTGCTTGTGTTTCACAGTGAGAAGCTTGTGGATTTGATTCCCGGGCCCAGGGTCTTTCTGAATGGAGTTTGCATACAGACTCTATTGAGTCTGTCTGCAATTAGGTGGCGACTTGCCTGGTGTGAATATTGCTTTTAATTATCAGATTTGTCTCAGACATTTAATTTGATTCTCTTTAAATGAGATCTCTTCTGTGTATCCCACTACTCAAGTATTGCTCAAATGGTTATTTTCACTCAACCTCTCTTGTCTCAGTCATGGCTTGTCTCTTTTTAGCTTATCTCTTGCTCCTAAGGGACAAATGATCACATAATGAAACAAATATGTAAAGCTCAAATGGATCTCAAGATACGAGATTGAGCAACAGGTGAGCGAACACATTTTTTTTTTACACTAGCCTTTGCTAAGCCAACGGAACATGTTGCCATGTTTATCACAACTGGGAGAATGGCAGACACTACAGTTATTCAGTCACATTTTGGCTGCCAACTTCCTATTTTTCCCTCCACCCTGGCCTGTTATGAAATAGAAAAAAACATTTGAAAATGTGCAAACATCACAACGTGCTTCTGACGTGGTCCACAAATGTCTGGGATTATTTTGAAAGAAGAAGAACAAGAAGGAAGGAAGGAAATTTAAAAAAGGGGCTGCCTTATTGTGTCTGCAAAGTCTGCAGTGCGGTGAGGAATGAGTCAGGACAAGTGTCTGGCGCTCCGGGTATTTCCAAAAAATGTGATAGCGGACGACGATACTGAAAAGAGATTTTGAAAAAAATCATCGACCAACCTGTTCGCAGCCGACGGTTGTAATCGCAGCAAGGGGAGGAGGTTTCTTTCTGGGAATTCAACCGCAACAGCACAAGTGTTAAAGTCTGTGTAAACACGAGTGAGTAAACAGGCAGTAAGATGTCAAAGTTACATGTGTAAAAGTGGATAAAAAAAAGGAAATACAATTCTAAAATATTCAGCAAAAATACAATTTAAATACATATATTTTTTCCCCAAAATAAAATAGTTTAAAAATAATAAAATGTACTTGTTTTTAGCTGGATTACTGATTACTACACGGTAAATCTTTTCAAAAAGTAATGCATTAATAAAAACAATCTAAAATAACAACTTCAATTAAAGTCAATATTGTTAAATAAAATCTCAAATAAATTCATGAATGAAAGGAAATGAAACATTTGTATAGCGCTTTTCTCTAGTGACTCAAAGCGCTTCACATAGTGAATTCATATAGATATATGTACCGGTAAGTCCTTGTTTTTTTTTTTACCAGAACTTTTGATGCCTACAAAACAACAATTTAAATGGCTGATTATTAAATGGTTAGCAATACAAATCTAAAATACATAAGTCAGGCTTCCTGCAGGTTTCAATAATTCAAATTTAAGATTTTTTAAAGATCAAAATTAAAAGAATTTAAGATAATTTCAGATCCATACTGAATCGCAGGTCAGATAGAATAGTAAGGAAATTAATTCTCTTTCACATTGAAAAACACAATGCTTAACCGAGAACTAAACTTCTAAAATCTCTTCTATGAACTTATCATCATATCTTATCGGACCGGACAGGTAGTCAAGTCTTAGGCAATGGTGTAGCTTTTTCCCCCACGTCGTTATTTGTGATAGGGACCTGGTTTAAACGGAATTGTTCCTTAATGTGGTGAAGGTCTTGTTGGAGTTCACCACAGTTGCACAGGCTGTCAGTTGTTATGCCTCATCTTGCCATGTTTGTGCCGGTTTTGCACACCCCTGCACGCGTCCTGTTCAGTGCGTACCTTTCTCTCTTGTTTAGTGGTGGATCCTTTCTTTTGAATCTTGTATTGTGGGCTGAGGTATCGATAAATTGACTAATATTTGTGAAGAACTCTGAAATACATATTGGCAAACATCATAATAACAATTTTTCTGATTTGCCAGGGAAATCCATTGACATATTGCCCAATATTTAAACGTTTTCTTGCAGAAGGTGCAGTGTGCTTCATATCGAGTGTTTTCATGTGACCAAGGAGTCGGCCAGCGAAACTGAACAGTATGCAATTTTTTGCAATAACTATAATGTTAATATGTTTTTAAAACCTTTCGTAGTCATATTTAAGACATTAAAAGAGATTTTTTGTATATAATCTTTAAGGCCTTAATTTGAATTTGATTGGATTTAAGACTTTTTAAGAACCAGCAGGTACACTGTAATTAAAAAAACAAACAAACCCCCCAAATGATATATACATTCATATACATACATACATATACACACATACATATACACACACATATATACATATACATCCATCCATCCATTTTTCTACCACTTTTCCCTCTTGGGGTCACGGGGGGTGCTGGAGCCTATCCGAGCTGCAGTCGGGCGGAAGGCGGGGTAAACCCTGGACAAGTCGCCACCTAATCGCAGGGCTTATATACAGTGGGGCAAAAAAGTATTTAGTCAGCCACCCATTGACAATCAATGGGTGGCTGACTAAATACTTTTTTGCCCCACTGTATATATTTAAAATAATAATAATATTTTAAAAAAAATATATATATATATATATAAATAAATAAAGGGACAAACGGTAGAAAATGGATGGATGGATATATAAATATATACATATATACACATATATGGATTTATACATACACATATATATATATACACACACATAAGTATATACTGTATACACACATATACAGTACATACATATTTATATATATATATACATTATATATATATATATATATATATACATACATACATATGTGTGTGTATATATATATAGATATATACACATTCATATATGTATATATTCATATTTACTGTATATGTATCCGATTATATAATATAATATATATGTGTATATATATATACATATATATATATATATATATATATATATATACATATATATATATATATATATATATATATATATATATATATATATATATATATATATATATATACATATATACATATATATATATATATATATATACATATATACATATATATATATATATATATATACATATATACATATATATATATATATATATATATATATATATATATATATATATATATATATATATATATATATATATATATATATATATGTATATATATTAGGGTGGTGGGAAACAATCGATTCGAATTCGAATCGCGATTCTCACGTTGTGCGATTCAGAATCGATTCTCATTTTTAAAAACTCTTTTTTTTTTTTTACATTTATTTATTTTTTCTCTTTTTTTCTTCTTTTTTAAATTAATCAATCCAACAAAACAATACACAGCAATACCATAACAATGCAATCCAATTCCAAAACCAAACCCGACCAAGCAACACTCAGAACTGCAATAAACAGAGCAATTGAGAAGAGACACAAACACGACACAGAACAAACAAAAAGCAGTGACGCAAAAATGAATATTATCAACAACAGTATCAATATTAGTTACAATTTCAACATAGCAGTGATTAAAAATCCCTCATTGACATTATCATTAGACATTTATAAAAAAAAAAAAAAAAGAACAATAGTGTCACAGTGGCTTACACTTGCATCGCATCTCATAAGCTTGACAACACACTGTGTCCAATATTTTCACAAAGATAAATTAAGTCATATTTTTGGTTCATTTAATAGTTAAAACAAATTTACATTATTGCAATCAGTTGATAAAACATTGTCCTTTACAATTATAAAAGCTTTTTACAAAAATCTGCTACTCTGTTTGCATGTCAGCAGACTGGGGTAGATCCTGCTGAAATCCTATGTATTGAATGAATAGAGAATCGTTTTGAATCGGGAAAATATCGTTTTTAAATCGAGAATCGCGTTAAATCGAAAAAATCGATTTATAATCAAATCGTGACCCCAAGAATCGATATTGAATTGAATCATGGGACACCCAAAGATTCGCAGCCCTAATATATATACAGGTATATATATATATGCATACACACACATACAGTTTATATATAAATAAAGAAAGTCCTTGTTTTTTCTTGCTGAACCTCTAATGATCATGCACACAAACACATCTGGGCATAAAATGGAATTTAATTTTAAAAATTGTCAAAATGAATTAAAGTACACTTATTTAAAATTGTTTTGGATAAAAGCACATAAACTGTCCTTGTTTTATTGCTGAACTTACGATGACTCCAAGGCGAGACGATTTGCAATGTGAACAAAACCATTGGGACACATGGCCATTGCGCCTCACAGGAAGTGAAAATGGGGGATAACTTGGTGGTAACACAGGAACACTCGGAAAGGTCAGAGGTCACTGTTGAGATTTTAATCATGGTGCCTGCACTCTTCCACACAAAACTCAGGTACCTTGTCATAAAAATTTTTAACGATCAACCCCTACTTAATGAGTTAGGAGGTGTCTCCCAACACATTTGTCCTTATAATGTATGAAGTATCGTGTTTGTGTGTGTGTGTCACATCCTCAATGAAATTCACATAAGACTGCGCAGTTGGTTAGATTTCATATTGTTTTTGGAAGGGGTCAGTTCCCCTTCGATGGTTTAAAGTGCAAAAAGAACATTTGCTGAGTGACATGGGGCGTTTTTTCTGCACACACAAAGGAATTGCGCCAAATGACAGTATGCCGACTATACTGCATAGGCCTACTCCAGGCCAGACGTCTCCTGTTTCACGATCTGCTCTGCTTTATTAACGCCGCTCGCCACCTCTGAGATGTGTTCCACGCACGTCTATGTTCGGAGCCGCTGTGACGCACGCACCCGACGACCTCCCCTCAGATGCAAGACATAAATCACGGCAGAACCAAATTAGAATCTAAAAAAAGGAACACAATGGGGTATTTTTTGTGAGCCTGGAATAACCCAGCAGCATGCACCAGGTGGAACAATTGAGACTAAATGGAATAAAGGGAAAAAGTCTAATAGTTGGTTAAACACAACATTAGTGATGAATGAAATGTAAGAAAGGTATGTTTATAATCGGTTGAATTCCAGCAGTGTAGTAATATGTAGTTACTCTGTCTCAACACTAGAGGGGAGCAGAAGGGGCAATTCAGATTGAATTATCTGGAACTTTCTACAAGTTTTCTCAAACAACACTGGTTTAAAAATATGTTTTTTTGGCCTGAAGTGTAGAGGTGAGATTCGTGTCATCGGCGTTGCAGAGACAGCTGCAATAATATGATATTAATTTGTATGGGCGCTCTAAGCCCATCAACTGAAATTTTAGCATGGGGAATCAAACATCTATAAAAGATGGCCACAAGGGTTAAATACAAAGCAAATAAGGTGAGTAAAGTAACTTATTGTACCTAACCTGGCGAATGCTACAGACATAATATTGTATACTGGTAGGTTGGTTGAAATTTATTTCTAACTAATAAATAAATGGGTTATACTTGTATAGCGCTTTTCTACTTTAAAGGTACTCAAAGCGCTTTGACACTATTTCCACATTTACCCATTCACACACACATTCACACACTGATGGCGGGAGCTGCCATGCAAGGCGCTAACCAGCAGCCATCAGAGGCAAAGGGTGAAGTGTCTTGCCCAAGGACACAACGGACATGACTAGGAAGGTAGAAGGTGGGAATTGAACCCCAGTAACCAGCAACACTTCGATTGCTGGCACAGCCACTCTATCAACTTCACCACGCCGTCCCTTTCATAACATATTTTACATATTTTCTTTACAACATGTCCAAAAAAGAGTAGGAAGAAGCAAGGCTTATCTAATTCTACCCTGTTCCCACTTCATAGTAATTACTCAATCATCAATCAATCAATCAATGTTTACTTATATAGCCCTAAATCACGAGTGTCTCAAAGGGCTGCACAAGTCACAATGACATCCTCGGCTTTA